>NC_092099.1:40803123-41058123 GCF_045679555.1 Salvelinus alpinus | reverse complement strand
GCTCTCTCTCCAGCTCTTTCTTTCTCTCCCTCTCTCTCTCTCTCTCTCTCTCTCTCTCTCTCTCTCTCTCTCTCTCTCTCTCTCTCTCTCTCTCTCTCTCTCTCTCTCTCTCTCTCCACCTCACTCTCTCTCTCCACCTCTCTCTCTCTCTCTCCACCTCTTTCTCTCCCTCTCCCTCTCTCTCTCTCTCTCTCTCTTTTTTCAGAGTAAAAAGCTCTTCTGTCAAAGTTAATTAAGAAATGCAAGAAAAGTTTATTTAATGATCATTGATGTCTTCCTTTTTTCCTTCCAATCTCTTACTAAACATAGTCCTGTTCAGTTGTTTGTTGGTCACTATGTCTGTAGATACCTGCATACATGTCTGACTCTGGGTCAGTTTAAAAACAGCAGTAACACTTTACTTGACACCCAGCGTCATAGCACGTTATGACACAGTCATAACCATGTCATAATATGTCATAACAGCTGATATAACTTGTCATAACCTGTTTTAATATGGTTATACCACTGTCATGATACATATATTTAGACCTGTTGTGACATATATTGCGTTATTTTATGGCTGGTTATGACACCTACATAAGAGTATCAAAACCCACATAACCTCCACATAAGGAAAAGCTTTCCATACACCATAGCCTATGTGTCAACAGTGTGTTTATGTTATGTATATATATTTTTTAATTGACCATGTTAAATTATCATTGTAATTGCGCACACGTTGATATCAGACATGCATCTACCCCAATACTCTGTTGCTGGGATGAATGCAGGAACATATTTCAGGAGCAGGACAAGACACCCTCTTTTTGACTGATGACTGATATAAGGGCATGTACATGATAGTCCTATCTGGCTTATATGATTATGATGGTCATAATGCTTCTTGACAGTGTCATAAAGTGTATTTTCTTAGTCCAAGTAAAGTGACACAGGATGGGCATAATGCTTCTTGACAGTGTCATAAAGTGTTATTTCTTAGTCAAAGTAAAGTGACACAGGGTGGTCATAATGCTTCATGACAGTGTCATAAAGTGCATTTTGTACAATTTATTTAAACTATGATGAAAACATGACTGTAGAGAATTCATTAGAACAACAACAAATGATTTAGAAACAGGGACAAAAATAATTTGAATAAATGTGGGTTTTGACTCTCTTATGTAGGTGTCCTAACCAGCCATAAAATAACGCAATACATGTCACAAGAGGAGTAAATATCAAATCAAATCAAGTTTTATTGTTCACATACACATGTTTAGCAGATGTTATTGCGGGTGTAGCTAAATGCTTGTTTTTCTAGCTCCAACAGTGCAGTAATATCTAACAAGTAACATCTAACAATTTCACAACAATACACAGAATAAACACAAATCTGAAGTAAATGAATGGAATTAAGAATATATAACTATTTGGACTGGCAATGTCAGAGTGGCAGAGACTAAAATACTGTAGAATAGAATATAGTATAGACATATGAGATGAGTATTGCAAAATATGTAAACATTATTAAAGTGACTAGTGCTCCATTATTAAAGTGGCCAGTGATTTCAAGTCTATGCAGCAGCCTCCAAGGTGCTAGTGATGGCTATTTAACAGTCTGATGGCCTTGAGATAAAAGCTGTTTCTCAGTCTCTCGGTCCCAGCTTTGATGCCCCTGTACTGACCTCGCCTTCTGGATGATAGCGGGGTGAACAGGCAGTGGCTCGATTATCGATTATCTTTTTGTCCTTCCTGTGACATCTGGTGATGTAGGTGTCCTGGAGGACAGGTAGTTTGCCCCTGGTGATGCGTTGGGCAGACCACACCACCCTCTGGAGAGCGATGCAGTTGCCGTACCAGGCGGTGATACAGCCCAACAGGATGCTCTCAATTGTGCATCTGTAAAAGTTTGTGAGGGTTTTAGGTGCCAAGCCAAATTTCTTCAGCCACCTGAGGTTGAAGAGGCACTGTTGTGCCTTCTTCACCACACTGTCTGTGTGGGTGGATAATTTCAGTTTGTCAGTGATGTGTACGGCGAGGATCTTGAAGCTTTCCACCTTCTCCACTGCGGTCCCTTTGATGTGGATGGAGGGGGGGGGGGGGGGGGGTGCTCCCTCTGCTGTTTCCTGAAGTCCACGATCAGCTCCTTTGTTTTGTTGACGTTGAGTGAGAGGTTATTTTCCTGCACCACACTCCCAGGGCCCTCACTTCCTCCATGTGAGCTGTCTCGTCGTTGTTGGTAATCAAGCCTAATACTGTTGTGTCGTCTGCAAACTTAATGATTGAATTGGAGGCGTGTGACTGCGTGTCAGTGGCCACGCAGTCATGGGTGAACAGGGAGTAGAGGAGGGGGCTGAGCACGCACCCTTGTGGGGCCCCAGTGTGAGGATCAGCAAAGTGGAGGTGTTTTTTCCTACCATCACCACCTGGGGGCGGCCCGTCAGGAAGTCCAGGACGCAGTTGCACAGGGTGGGGGTTCAGACCCAGGGCCCCAAGCTTAATGATGAGCATGGAGGGTACTATGGTGTTGAATGCTGAGCTATAGTCAATGAACAGCATTCTTACATAGGTATTACTCTTGTCCAGATGGGATAGGGCAGTGTGCATTGCGATGGTGGTTGCATCGTCTGTGAATATATTGGGTCGGTAAGCACATTGAAGTGGATCTAGGGTATCAGGTAAGGTAGAGGTGATATGATCCTTGACTAGTCTGTGGCGGCAGGGTAGCCTAGTGGTTAGAGCATTGGACTAGTACCTGAAAAGTTGCAAGTTCAAATCCCTGAGCTTACATGGTACAAATCTTTCGTTCTGCCCCTGAACAAGGCAGTTAACCCGCTGATCCTAGGCCGTCATTGAAAATAAGAATTTGTTCTTAACTGACTTGCCTAGTAAAATAAATAGTCTCTCAAAGCACTTCATGATGACAGAAGTGAGTGCTACAGGGCAATAGTAATTAAGGTACCTTCCCTTTTTTAGGTACAGGAACAATGGTGGACATCTTGAAGCAGACTGGGATAGGGAGAGAATGAATATGTCCGTAAACACTCCAGCCAGCTGGTCTGCGCGTGCTCTGAGGACGCGGCTAGGGGTGCCTTTTGGGCCGGCAGCATTGCGAGAGTTAAGACGCTTAAATATCTTACTCATGTTGGCCACGGAGAAGGAGAGCCCAGTGTCATGACCATATTATAGGTCATGACAGTGTTATAGATCATGACAGTGTTATGACCATATTATGAGCGGTTATGACAAGTTATGTCAGCTGTTAAGATATGGTTATGACAGTGTCATAACGTGTTACGACACTGGGTGTCAAGTAAAGTGTTACCAAAACAACATTATGCAGATGTTAAGGATCAAGGCATTTCCCCTTTGACATACCTGGCTATCCTGCTCCCTCCCTCTCCTTTCATTATATTAGCCTGCGATATTGCACATCTTGAAAGCCTTTGTCTGCGACAGATGAGGAATTGAGACTGACTCTGTGTCCCGTTATTTTTTCATCAGAGAGCCCAAGTGTGTAAGGTCCTGAGAGTATCCTGTTGTATTAACTCTCTCAGATATGATCCAGTTGCCATATCTTAGAACCCACCACCTTCCTTAAAAAAAAACTTCAAACAAGCTATCATTTAGTATTTGTTTAATTAGTCTATTGTTGATATTGTCCCAAAATGTTTTGGATGTCAGCAATCAAGTTTTCAAGATATATAAGTCTCTTTTTTCTTGAATTGTTTTGAACGTACAATAAAGACCTTTGCTTCCTAGAATGCATTTAAGACTTTGTATGGGATTGAATCCCCAAATGGCCGTGCTGTGCTTGTGCTCTAATTCCACTATTCCATGTTACATTGTTACATGAGTGATGTCTCCTTTGTCACTTCTAGGTGGAAAAACATCTTCAGGGCTTGTTCTGATTGATGAATCTAGTAGATTTACAAACAGTAATTGAGGTAGTTGTCCCCATGGATATCTGATATACATACCCACAGAAAACAACAGGAACCCTATCTGGTTACCTCAGTACACATGCTGCCTGTCTGTTTTTTCTTTGTGTGTAACTGGGTAGTTGATGGACAAAAAGAGGACAAAGAAGCTTTTTTCTTTTTTAGACGTTGTCACGACTTCTACCGAAGTCGATTGCCTCTCCTTGTTCGGGCGGTGCTCGGCGGTCGACGTCACCGGTCTTCTAGCCATCATTGATCCATTTTTCATTTTCCATTGGTTTTGTCTTGTCCTCCTACACACCTGGTTTCAATCCCATTCATTACCTGTTATGTATTTAACCCTCTGTTTCCCCTCATGTCTTTGTCAGAGATTGTTTGTTGTTCAGATTTCGTGTTGTTTGTATTGGTGCGCGACGGGTCCTTGTACACACTTTGCTTTTATAGTTTTGGAGTTATGTTTTGTTTTAAGTCATTAAACAACTCCATTCCACTAAGTTGATTCTCCTGCGCCTGACTTCCCTGCCACCTATACACACGACTTTGACAGACGTGAAACAATTCCTTTGAAAAGAATGGCGTAATATTTCGCCTTTGAAGAGAACTTTAGTGTAAGGGAGCCATTGAAACTGACTAAATAACTCTCACACACCACAACATACAGTTGAAGTCAGAAGTTTACATACACTTAGGTTGGAGTCATTAAAACTCGTTTTTCAACCACTCCACAAATTTCTTTTTAACAAACTATAGTTTTGGCAAGTCGGTTAGGACATCTACTTTGTGCATGACACAAGTCATTTTTACAACAATTGTTTACAGACAGATTATTTTCACTTATAATTCATTGTATCACAATTCCAATGGGTCAGAGGTTTTCATACACCAAGTTGACTGTGCCTTTAAACAGCTTGGAAAATTCCAGAAAATTATATCATGGTTTTAGAAGCTTCTAATTGGAGGTGTACCTGTGGATGTATTTCAAGACCTACCTTCAAACTCAGTGCCTCTGTGCTTGACATCATGGGAAAATCAAAAGAGATCAGCCAAGACCTCAGAAAAACAATTGTAGACCGCACAAGTCTGGTTCATCCTTGGGAGCAATTTCCAAACACCTGAAGGTACCACGTTCATCTGTACAAACAATAGTACGCTAGTATAAACACCATGGGACCACGCTGCCGTCATACCGCTCAGGAAGGAGATGCGTTCTGTCTCCTAGAGAAGCATGTACTTTGGTGCGAAAAGTGCAAATCAATCCCAGAACAACAGCAAAGGACCTTGTGAAGATTCTGGAGGAAACTGGTATCTATAAAAAAAAAAAGTATCTATATCCACAGTAAAACGGGTCCTATATCGACATAACCTAAAAGCCTGCTCAGCAAGAAAGAAGCCACTGCTCCAAAACCGCCATTAAAAAGCCACACTACGGTTTGCAACTGCACATGGGGACAAAGATCATACTTTTTGGAGAAATGTCCTCTGGTCTGATGAAACAAAAATAGAACTGTTTGGCCATAATGACCATCGTTATGTTTGGAGGAAAAAGGGGGATGTTCGCAAGCCGAGGAACACCATCCCAACCGTGAAGGACGGGGGTGGCAGCATCATGTTGTGGGGGTGCTTTGCTGCAGAAGGGACTGGTGTACTTCACAAAATAGATGGCATCATGAGGATGGAAAATTATGTGGATATATTAAAGCAACATCTCAAGACATCAGTCAGGAAGTTAAGCTTGGTCACAAATGGGTCTTCCAAATGGACAATGACCCCAAGCATACTTCCAAAGTTGTGGCAAAATGGCTTAAGGACAACAAAGTCAAGGTATTGGAGTGGCCATCACAAAGCCTTGACCTCAATCCTATAGAAAATGTGTGGGCAGAACTGTGCGAGCAAGAAGGCCTACAAACCTGACTCAGTTACACCTGCTCTGTCAGGAGGAATGGGCCAAAATTCACCCAACTTATTGTGGGAAGCTTGTAGAAGGCTACCCGAAACGTTTGACCCAAGTTAAACCATTTAAAGGCAATGCTACCAAATACTAATTGAGTGTATGTAAACCTCTGACCCACTGGGAATGTGATGAAATAAATAAAAGCTGAAATAAACCATTCTCTCTACTATTATTCTGACATTTCACATTCTTAAAATAAAGTGGTGATCCTAACTGACCTAAGACAGGGAATTTTTACTCGGATTAAATGTCAGGGATTGTGAAAAACTGAGTTTAAATGTATTTGGCTAAGGTGTATGTACATTTCCAACTTCAACTGTACATTTAAGCCACACACTTTCTTGGGTCCTGGTGCTCTAAGATAAACTCAGTGGCTTATGGTGACATCCTGTTATAAGGATCAAACACAGCAGGTATTTATTTAACCCCTCTACTCGAGAAGCCATCGCCTTGCCATGCTGTCAACATGATTTTAATGAACGTGAGACCTTGACAGGGTATGTAGTATCACTCTCCTCAGTGTCACTTCCCTTGACGATACCGTTCTCCAACTGGGACAGGTCAAATCCATTGGCAAGACAATGGATGAATCCCAAATGGCACTATTCCCTATACAGTGCACATTATTTATATATTTTTTAATTATAAAAAAAAATATACAGTGGGGAGAACAAGTATTTGATACACTGCCGATTTTGAAGGTTTTCCTACTTACAAAGCATGTAGAGGTCTGTAATTTTTATCATAGGTACACTTCAACTGTGAGAGACGGAATCTAAAACAAAAATCAAAAAAATCACATTGTATGATTTTTAAGTAATTCATTTGCATTTTATTGCATGACATAAGTATTTGATCACCTACCAACCAGTAAGAATTCCGGCTCTCACAGACCTGTTAGTTTTTCTTTAAGAAGCCCCCCTGTTCTCCACTCATTACCTGTATTAACTGCACCTGTTTGAACTTGTTACCTGTATAAAAGACACCTGTACACACACTCAATCAAACAGACTCCAATCTCTCCACAATGGCCAAGACCAGAGAGCTGTGTAAGGACATCAGGGATAAAATTGTAGACCTGCACAAGGCTGGGATGGGCTACAGGACAATAGGCAAGCAGCTTGGTGAGAAGGCAACAACTGTTGGCGCAATTATTAGAAAATGGAAGAAGTTGAAGATGACGGTCAACCACCCTCGGTCTGGGGCTCCATGCAAGATCTCACCTCGTGGGGCATCAATGATCATGAGAAAGGTGAGGGATCAGCCCATAACTACACGGCAGGACCTGGTCAATGACCTGAAGAGAGCTGGGACCACAGTCTCAAAGAAAACCATTAGTAACACACTACACCGTCATGGATTGAAATCCTGCAGCGCATGCAAGGTCCCCCTGCTCAAGCCAGCGCATTTCCAGGCCCGTCTGAAGTTTGCCAATGACCATCTGGATGATCCAGAGGAGGAATGGGAGAAGGTCATGTGGTCTGATGAGACAAAAATAGAGCTTTTTGGTCTAAACTCCACTCGCCGTGTTTGGAGGAAGAAGAAGGTTGAGTACAACCCCAAGAACACCCTCCCAACCGTGAAGCATGGAGGTGGAAACATCATTCTTTGGGGATGCTTTTCTGCAAAGGGGACAGGACGACTGCACCGTATTGAGGGGAGGATGGATGGGGCCATGTATCGCGAGATCTTGGCCAAAAACCTCCTTCCCTCAGTAAGAGCATTGAAGATGGGTCGTGGCTGGATCTTCCAGCATGACAACGACCCGAAACACACAGCCAGGGCAACTAAGGAGTGGCTCCGTAAGAAGCATCTCAAGGTCCTGGAGTGGCCTAGCCAGTCTCCAGACCTGAACCCAATAGAAAATCTTTGGAGGGAGCTGAAAGTCCGTATTGCCCAGCGACAGCCCCGAAACCTGAAGGATCTGGAGAAGGTCTGTATGGAGGAGTGGGCCAAAATCCCTGCTGCAGTGTGTGCAAACCTGGTCAATAACTACAGGAAACGTATGATCTTTGTAATTGCAAACAAAGGTTTCTGTACCAAATATTAAGTTCTGCTTTTCTGATGTATCAAATACTTATGTCATGCAATAAAATGCAAATTAATTACTTAAAAATCATACAATGTGATTTTCTGGATTTTTGTTTTAGATTCCGTCTCTCACAGTTGAAGTGTACCTATGATAAAAATTACAGACCTCTACATGCTTTGTAAGTTGGAAAACCTGCAAAATCGGCAGTGTATCAAATACTTGTTCTCCCCACTGTATATTTTTTTTATATTTCTTTTTTTACATTTAAAAAAAAATTATTATTTATTACAAAAAACACAAGGAAGGGGTAACATTAAAGTATTAGAACATGAAGAACAAACAATACAGCATCAAGACACTATCAAATATGTATCTGTTTTTCCTCAACGGAACAATCCTTATTTGTGAGGGTGCTGTGCATGATAGTGATATCCCCCACAGTTCCCCAATAGCTGTCACTCAACCATTCGAGACCCCTCCCACAGCCCCCCCCGGAATATTTTTTTAAAATATACAATACATTCCATTCCCCACCCCCAAGAACCCCCTATGGGCCCTGGTCAAAAGTAGGGGAGAACCGAGACAAAAGTAACACTTTTAGTTTTTTACTAATTTCTCTGAGATCGATAGAAACACCATATTTTATGACAAACAACTTATACATGTCCTCTTCCATTAGCAACTGTGACTTCATTTCTAGGGTAAATTTATTGAAATACCACAACATTACTTTTGTACCTGCCAGCGGGGCGGGAGTAACACAGCCTTGAGACGGAAGTAATAGCTGGCGAGAAGTGCACAATATCTGTCTTATCTCCATGTTTCTGGTTTGTAATGCTCATTACTTTCAACAAATGTACTATCAGACATAATTACGTGTTTGTGTCGATTTGAATAATTTATGCTATATGTTCGTAATTTCTGAAAATGAACCATGGGTCAACATCGCAATGTTGCACAACGAAAATATTTTGCCTATCAATATTACTAAGATGGATCACATAATAACTATATTAAGGATACTTTTCTCATATCACTTTAATGGGAATGTTGTAGGATTTGTTTTTCACCATTTTCAATTACTATTCGTACTTAGCCTACCAATCAGGTGCGATCAAGCTGTCCCTATTCATACTTAGCCTACCAATCAGGTGCGATCAAGCTGTCCTTGTCATGCGCACACCTCATGTCTTGATAGAATAACCAGCTTTATTCTCTTCACAAATGGCAAACTCATCATGCTTATCACATTTCCATGGCTTGACATAAAATAATTGACCACCAGAATCATAAATATATACATGTATATATATTTTTTAACCAACTAATCTGTTGATAAAAGATTATGTGAGAAGCTGATCCACCAAGTCATAATTCTAACTATGTTATACTGTATATCATTTTCAATCATTCAGTCACTTGTTGATTTTTTGCCAACATTATAAAAGCAATATTAAGTAAATGTGACAAATGGCCTGTGCTTAATTCTTGTATAAACTGATGACCTGGAATATATTTTTTTATTGTGTTACTTTTGTCCCACCTGTCCCTCCTGTAACTTATCCCAGGCTAACACCCAAGTCAAGCTAGCATGGTACTTCAAACCTGTGCTGTCATTTAGACACTAGATGGGTTAACAAAATGATATACACTACCAGTCAAAAGTTTGGACACACCGTCTCATTCAAGGGTTTTTCTTTATTTTTACTATTTTCTACATTGTAGAATAATAGTGAAGACATCAAAACTATGAAATAACACATATGGAATCATGTAGTAACCAAAAAAGTGTTAAACAAATCCAAATATTTTCTATTTGAGATTCTTGAAGGTAGGCACCCTTTGCCATGATGACAGCTTTGCACCTGCTCCTGTAACGTTTGGTGGAGGAGGAATAATGGTCTGGGGAGGTTTTTCATGGTTCGGGCCCCTTAGTTCCAGTGAGGGGAAATGTTAACGCTTCAGCGTACAATGACATTCTGGACAATTCTGTGCTTCCAACTTTGTGGCAACAGTTTGGGATTGCTCTTTCCTGTTTCAGCATGACAATGCCCCCATGCACAAAGCGAGGTCTATACAGAAATGATTTGTCGAGATCGTTGTGGAAGAACTTGACTGGCCTGCACAGAACCCTGACCTCAACTCCATCGAACACCTTTGGGATAAATTAGAACGCCGACTGCGAGCCAGGCCTAATTGCCCAACATCAGTTCCTAACCTCACTAATGCTCTTGTGGCTGAATGGAAGCAAGTCCCCTCAACAATGTTCCAACATCTAGTGGAAAGCTTTCCCATAAGAGTGGAGGCTGTTATAGCAGCAAAGGGGGGACCAACTCCATATGAATGCCCATGATTTTGTAATGAGATGTTCGACGAGCAGGTGTCCACATACATTTGGTCATGTAGTTTATATTAATATACTCTACTATATCGGGAAATATAGGAAATAGGGTGCCATTTTGGACACAACCAATGTGTTGGTTCCTGTTGGAAGAAATGAAAGGTTTATACTGTTGACCAAGCTACCCAGATACAGTAGCCCTTTATTATAAGTACTTTATTAATGACAGTAAATTCCATTATAGCAGTACCAGAGTCTAGACAGACTGAGTGATCTCTCTACGTGCGTGCATGCCTGTGTGTGTGTGGGTGCCTTCGCTCGTGTGTGTTTGTGTGTGACCGCTCACCACTCACAAAAACAACAGTTTCAACGGCATCCAACGCTTAATCCCACAAAAATAAAATCACTGCAATAATCTGTGCGGAACATCAGCCGGCTGCCGGCCGGACAGGGATTTGTAATCTTTCTAAAAATACTATGAAAGACTGGAAGTCTGCTAAGCTGTTTCATATTCTGGTATTTATGTGTGTCTTGTTTATTTACTGGATTTAGTTGCACTTTCATTTTACTGTGTTCCCGGCCCTTGTTTCTGAGCAAAGCTGATTGATTTGTATGAAAAGTAAAGTCTGGTTTATGAGGAAGACTATGTTCCAGACAGGAATATGTGGATTAAATAGAACATGTTTGTGCCTCCAAACTGAGGGCAATCGTGCTGTCCTCATGATGACCACAAACAATGATCTCATCTGTAAAAGTAGGGGAGACCAGGGTTGGTTGTCTTTTTATTCTTGTGTGTATTTCTCAGCACCAGTGGTAGGTAGCCTAGCGGTTAAGCTTGAAAGGTGGAACAATCTGCTTTTCTCCCCTTGAGCAAGGCAGTTAATTAACCCACAACAACTGTCGCCGATGACATCGATTAAGGCAGCCCCCCGCACCTCTCTGATTCAGAGGGGTTGGGTTAAATGCGGAAGACACTTTTCAATTGACTGACTAGGTTTTCCCTATATCTTACAAGATCTTGGGTTGAAATGGGAACCCCATTTTATCCTCAGATCTTATTCCAACATTGCAGTATAAGCCATCAAACACACTCTGTCCACTTGTGACAACCAGTTGGATGTCACAATGTTTCTTAGTAGCTTATTTCTTTTGTAACAGGAAATGATCCAACGATATTCCTAACACAATTCAGCATTTTATGTTGTGAGAATAACATATGACAGTTTTTTTTGTGTGTATGCGTGTTTGCACACGCGTGTGTGGGTGTGTGACAGAACAAATGTGTGTGTGAGAGAGGCAACAAAGGGAGCTCCTAATAGCAGAAGAACAAAAGAGTTTGGAATTATAGTGGAGTTGATAGTGATAACCATTCCATGTGACAACCCCTCCCCAATGCTAATTAAGATGCTAGTTACAACATGGCTTGACCTAGGAACTCAGAAATAGGTTTGAAATATAACTCTACCTTTCCTATTTTCAACAAACATAATTGTTCATGGATACTCCCATAATTCAAACATTAAAAACTTTTTTTTTTTTTTTACTTTCACCTATGAAAACCCCTACACAAAGAAGTACACAACGGTACTCATTTTGGAACACTCTAAAAATGGTTCTCATGACAGCAGCATATCACCCTGCATTCCACTGCTGGCTTGCCTCTGAAGCTAAGCATGTTCCGTCCCGGTCGGCTTCTGGATGGAAGACCTGATGCTGCTGGAAGAGGTGTTGGAGGGCCTCTGGTTTAAGGAGATCCCTGGGCAGTGAAGGAGACATTGCCCTGCGAAGGGTGCCGTCTTTCGGATGGGACTTTAGAATGGGTGACCTGGTCACTAAAGATCCCATTGCACTCATCGTAAGAAGATCCCATTGCACTTAAACCTAGTGTTGTAGCTAAATTCTCAATCCCCAGCTTACAATTAGCTCGTTCATCCCCTCTCCTCCCCGCTGTAACTATTCCCCAGGTCGTTGCTGTAAAAGAGTATATGTTCTCAGTCAACTTACCTGGTAAAATAAGGTTGAATAAATTAAGCACTGACAGCTCTAATAAGGCATGGTGATATAGGCTACATAGGCAGTCAATATCTCACAACATAACAAGTAGGCCTAAAGTATTTCTATTCATTGTCTCTACATGTTTATGATTGTGCTGTTCATCAACACACTTTTTTTTAATTGACAGCTGATAACAGACCGGAGGGGTATCCCTGGCTCTCGATAATTCTCCAGATGCCCGTAGTGTTTGCATTGCAGAGTACTAAAGTATCACCAATTTATTTGCAGAGTGGGGACTGAAGAGAGGGATCTGGCCAGCTTCCAGAGGTGGGCTCCTATTGCAGTGTTGAGAGCTCCATCTCACCTGCCATCTATTAACCCTGTCATTGATAGTGGGGTACAGCCACACTGTTTCTCTGTGTTTTTTAGTGTTTCTCATCTACAACAGGGAGATCAATTAAAATGTAGCCATAGGCATTTTGACTTCTCTGCCCCCAAGAGGTTCTAAGAAATGATCAAGTGGAAAGTGGAATTGGAACACTTGAAACACTTGGAATTGGAACACTCCTAATTATGTTCTAATAACTGTGTTCTTTCTCCGCTCTACTCCAATGGTACAGGAGGCCAAAAGTGTTCCCTGCAGAGAACCAGCTTATACTGTATCCCGTGTTTGGCCTCTCATCCCATTGTGTTCCCCCGTCGTATCGATAACATGTGAGTTATAAACATATTGTCCCGCGTTTTACTTATGACACGCTGCATATTTCAGATTTCAATAACTCCGCAACTTCTCAGATAGATGTGTCATGCTAGTGTGTGTTACCTCCCCGAGGACATGGGGGTATCACTTTACACACAAACACAAGACTGAGTTGACACAGCACAGGTCACCTTCTCTCCATGAAACAGTGTTTGCGTCCCAAATGGCACCCTATTCCCTGTAAAGTGCACTATATATAGTCCTATATTTTGACCAGAGCACTATGGGCCAATATGGCTCTGGTCAAAAGTAGTGCATTATATAAGGAATAGGGTGCCATTTGGGATGCAGATAGTGTTCAGGAAACAGTGTTATACAATGGGATGGACTCCCATTGTGGGCTAATGTTGTTGACATCGATCTCTTGGTGCAGGAGAGAAGAGGAGCCTGAGACTGTGCCCTCTGTGAATGGAATGGGTCACTTGTCTTTCATTCAGCTTTATATAGGCTACACTCTCATCCCTTTACAAAGTTATTATAATGGGAAACTTGACCAAACCCTTATTACCTGGTAAGCAGGAAATCTCGCTTGTTGTGTAATGAGAACAAGAGGCAGAGAAAAACCCTATAAAGGTGCTTACGTAGGGTGAATTCAGATAGAGTGGGACATCATAAAAACTGGGACAGCTTAACCCTGAGCCGTTTATTTCTTGGCAGTGTACTATACCCTACCTGTCACTCATGTGTCCAACTTGGCCCTTCGTATGAGAAAGATGTGGGACAGGCTGGGGTGAAGGGAGAGCTGTGGACAGATGTATCAGTCACATAACATATACTGCCAGATGTGGGACAGGCTGGGGTGAAGGGAGAGCTGTGGACAGATGCATCAGTCACATAACATATACTGCCAGATGTGGGACAGGCTGGGGTGAAGGGAGAGCTGTGGACAGATGCATCAGTCACATAATATATACTGCCAGATGTGGGACAGGCTGGGGTGAAGGGAGAGCTGTGGACAGATGCATCAGTCACATAACATACTGAATACTGCCAGATGTGGGACAGGCTGGGGTGAAGGGAGAGCTGTGGACAGATGCATCAGTCACATAACATACTGAATACTGCCAGATGTGGGACAGGCTGGGGTGCAGGGAGAGCTGTGGACAGATGCATCAGTCACATAATATATACTGCCAGATGTGGGACAGGCTGGGGTGAAGGGAGAGCTGTGGACAGATGCATCAGTCACATAACATACTGAATACTGCCAGATGTGGGACAGGCTGGGGTGAAGGGAGAGCTGTGGACAGATGTATCAGTCACATAACATACTGAATACTGCCAGATGTGGGACAGGCTGGGGTGAAGGGAGAGCTGTGGACAGATGAATCAGTCACATAATATATACTGCCAGATGTGGGACAGGCTGGGGTGAAGGGAGAGCTCTGGACAGATGCATCATTCACATAATATATACTGCCGGTCAGTATGCAATCTTAGAAAAAAAGGTATAGAAAATCTAGAACCTAAATGGGTTCTTCGGCTATCCCCATAGAATAACCCTTTGAATAACTATTTTTGGTTCCAAGTAGAACTCAATTGGTTTCAGGTAGAACCATTTTGGGTTCCATGTTGAACCCTCTGCGGAAAGGGTTCTACCTGGAACCAAAAAGGGTTCTACCTGGAACCAAAAAGGTTATCTTATGGGGACATCTGAAGATCCATATCTGTAAGATACAAATGTCGAGAGTTGCTATGAACATGAATAGAACCATTCTCAACAGCAGTGCGATGTGTTCCTGTACGCATTGGTCTTGCTCACTGACACCCTGAATAGTGTGGACTCTTTACTGTATTATGTGTCTGTGCTGTATGCTGCATACTGTTATCAGTGTTGTGTTTCTATGCCTTCAATATACTTCAATATACCTAATTGGTGGTAGTAATCCAGCTTTGGTTGACTGAGGCTGAGGTGTATGACGTGCCGGCAGACTACCCGGTCACTGCAGTCCAGATAGACAGGGATTTGGCCACCAGTCAAACTGGAACACTCCGAATGGGACCTAATGGTCTGGTCTGGTCCATCTAATGGCCGTCTTCTGTGACGGAGCCAACCCAGTCTGGGTTTCCACCGTGTCCCATTGGTCCAGATGCAACCAGTGTGCAGCTGGGTAGCCGTTCAGTGTCGACTGTGGAGCTATTGAAAGCTGTCAGTCACCTAAGTAACTCACTGACTGCATGGACTGGATGTACTGTACATGCTAGAGCTACCGGTATGTTCCTGGTATTACAGGGATGGGATTTTATGGAAGAGTATTTAAGATTTATTGCATCTGACAATTGAATAGGAGTGGCTGTCGGCATGATCTGATCACCTGCTCAGGGTGAGTGTGCATACCTTACTAAAGCTTTGAAATGCTTGGGCATATGGAACAGTATAATTAACTGCTATACATGAGTGAGTTTGTGTGTTTGTGTATACTGTATGTGTGCATGCCTGCGTGCATTTGTGTGTATGTGTGTGTGCATGTGTGTTTGTGTATGTGTGTGTGCATGCGTGTGTGTTTACAACCTGGTTGAGCAGCAGCAGCAGGTGCTTACGTAGGGTGAATTCGGATAGACTGGGACATCATATAAACTGGGACGGCTTAATCCTGAGCCGTTTATTTCTTGGTCTGGCGAGAGAAAATCTAAAATATTGTTACTAAACCTTTACAGAGAAACCACATGATCAAAATCACAAAATCACAACAGGGGAAAATAAGGCCTGGTGCGTGGAGCCGGCACAGGTGGCACCGGACTGGTGACACGCACTTCAGGGAGGGTGCGGGGAGCTGGCACAGGACGTACCGGACTGGGGAGGTGCACTGGCGGCCTGGTGCGTGTAGCCGGTACAGGTGGCACCGGACTGGTGACACGCACTTCAGGGTGAGTGCGGGGAACTGGCACAGGACGTACCGGACTGGAGAGGCGCACTGGAGGCCAGACGCGTGGAGCCGGCACAGACTTCACCAGACTGCTGACAGGCTCTTCAGGTCGAATGTTGAGCAGAACACACTTGACCAACATCTCTCTCCTTTCTCTCTCTCCCAACTTCTCCATCGCCTCCCTGACGGTCTCTGGCTCTTCAGGGTGAGTGCGGGAAACCGGCACAGGACGTACCGGGCTAAGGAGGCGCACTGGTGGCCTGGTGCGTGGAGCCGGCACAGATGGTACCGGGCTGAGAAGGCGCACTAGAGGTCTGGTGCGTGGAACCGGCACAGATGGCACCGGACTGGTGACACGCTCTTCAGCACGCTTGCGCTGCAGCATACTCCTCGCTACCAACTCTCTCCGGTATCTTTCATTAAATTCCTCCACCGACTCCCGAACAGGCTCTGGCACTCCCCGCTGCTCAGTCGACCACCCCATGTGCCCCCCCCCCCCCAAAACAATATTGGGGTTTCTGTGGCCGCTGACCCCGGCGTCGTCGCTGTCCTTCCCGATTACTCTGCGACTCCCGCCAAGGAAGGGTCTCGCATCCTCCCATTATCTCTTCCCAGGTCCAACTCACTTTTCCCTCCGTTGCACGCTGCTTGGTCCTTGCTTGGTGGGATATTCTGTCACATTCGTGAGGAAAGACGGACCAAGGCGCAGCGTGTGTTGAATTCCACATCTTTTAATAAAGTGAAGCTTCTAAACAAACCAATAAACAAACAACGAAACGTGACACCCGTGGTTCTACATGCACATACACAAAACAATATCCCACAACCCAGGTGGGAACAATGTAGAACTTAAGTATGATCCCCAATTAGAGACAACGACAATCAGCTGCCTCTAATTGGGAACCGTACAACAAAACAAACATAGATATAGGAAAACTAGAACACCCCCTAGTCACACCCTGCCCTACAACACCATAGAGAACCCCGAGGGCTCTCTATGGTCAGGGCGTGACAGGCCTGGTACTCAGGGCTCTATTGTTCATCTAACCACTCTGACATCAACGCAAATACAATCTAAAATCACATCAAACACATCATCAAAACAGTATGTGCTTTAAAACTCACCTCACTGTCATCGATCAATTTGAAGAAAGAATTTCAACAGCAGGTGGAAACTGAGTGGAAAACATGGTATTTGTGGATGTCGTTTCAAAGCCTAACACAACAAAATGGACAGCAAATTCTAAGGTTTATGATTAATTCAAAACACCCATAGAGCTTATGCATGGGCCTATACAGTGCATTCGGAAAGTATTCAACCCCTTACCTTTTTCCACATTTTGTTACGTTACAGCCTAATCTAAAATGGATTAAACTGTATTTTTTCCTCATCAATCTACACACAATACCCAATAATGACAAAGCGAAAACAGGTTATCAGGCATTTTTGTACATTTATAAAAAAGTACAAAACAGAAATATCCTATTTACATAGGTATTCAGACCGTTTGCTTTGAGACTTGAAATTTAGCTCAGGTTCATCCTGTTTCCATTGATTAAGCTTGAGATGTTTCTACAACTTGATTGGAGTGCACCTGTGGTAAATTAAATTGATTGGACATGATTTGGAAAGGCACACACCTGTCTATTTAAGGTCCCACAGTTGACAGTGCATGTCAGAGCAAAAACCAAGCCATGAGCTCGAAGGAATTGTCCATAGAGCTCAGAGACAGGATGTTTTTTCGAGGCACAGATTTGAGGAAGGGCACCAAAAAATATCAGCAGCATTGAAGGTCCCCAACAACACAGTGGCCTCCATCATTCTTAAATGAAAGACATTTGGAACCACCAAGACTCTTCCTAGAGCTGGCCACCTGGACAAACTGAGCAATCATGGAAGAAGGGCCTTAATCAGGGAGGTGACCAAGAACCCGATTGTTACTCTGACAGAGCTCCAGAGTTCCTCTGTGGAGATGGGAGAACCTTCCAGAAGGACAACTATCTCTGAAGCACTCCTCTCCTCAGTGAAAGGCACATGGCAGCCCCCTCGGAGCTTGCCAAAAAGGCACCTAAAGGACTCAGACCATGAGAAACAAGATTTTCTATTCTGATGAAACCAAGATTGAACTCTTTGGCCTGAATTCCAAGAGTCATGTCTGGAGGAAACCTGGCACCATCCCTACGGTGAAGCATGGTGGTGGCAGCATCATGCTATGGGGATGTTTTTCAGCAACAGGGACTGGGAGACTGGTCAGGATCGAGGGAAAGATGAACGTAGCAAAGTACAGGGAGACCCTTGATGAAAACCTGCTCCAGAGTGCTCAGGACCTCAGACTGGGGCGAAGGATTACCTTCCAGCAGGACAACAACCATAGCACACAGCCAAGACAAAGCATGAGTGGCTTCGGGACAAGTCTCTGAATGTCCTTAAGTAGCCAGAGCCCGGACTTGAACCCAATCGAACATCTCTGTAGAGACTTAAAAATAGCTGTGCAGCGACGCTCCCCATCCAACCTGACAGAGCTTGAGAGGATTTGCAGAGAAGAGTGGGAGAAACTCCCCAAATACAGGTGTGCCAAGCTTGTAGCGTCATACCAAAGAAGACTCGAGGCTGTAATCGCTGCCAAAGGTGCTTCAACAAAGTACTGAATAAACGGTCTGAATACTTATGTAAATGTAATATTTCTATTTTATTTTATTTTTATACTGTACACTTGCAAACATTTCTAAAACCTGTTTTTTCTTTATTATTGTGGGTAGATTGATGATGAAAAAAATGAAAAAGTCTAGGGCTCTGAATACTCCCTGAATGTACTGTATATGAGCTCGGAAAAAAACTGAATTAAAATAATGATTGCGCCATTATACAATACAGAGTTTACCGCATTTTACATATGGCAGAAAAACATTTTAAAAATACTGATTTAAGTTGTCATTGGTACTTAATTGGTCTAGCCTAAATTAAACACATTTAGAGTTAGCATACAAGTATAGTGAATTTGTATTTGATTTTGAATATCCTAGTAATAGTGCATTTTTTATATTTTCATAATTAATAGGCTGATACATTACCTTTTACCTAAATTCCTTTCTCCAGCCTGCAGAGAGAGGGACCGTCAACAGTTTAATGGAATATGTTTAATTGTGAAAGCATGTTTCTATCGATGTTCACAAACATATTTTTCTTTTTTTCCCAAATTAAGCAGTGGGTAGCTGCTACAGGATCAGGGTTGGAGTTCCCATGGTATACAGAGTTTGGGCGGAATATCACCTGTCGGGCAGCGAAATTACCTGAGTAGCCTACTTTACATGAGTGAAAAATGTACCCGCGGGAGAGTGGCCTCCATTCTCTATTCCAGTGTTTTTGTTGTCTTGCCCCTGATCCTGCCCGTTTGATAATGGGCCATTCTAAATCTAAACTCATTTTACATATTAGTAAAGACAATATTAAATTGAGAACAGTCTGATGGGTGAAAATAGAATATGATCAGCGTGTGCAGCCTGAAGCAAGGAACAGAATGTTTCTCTCAAATCATCAATAGCCTATAGTCGCATCATGCGGCCCATATATATTTTGATTTGTAAGGCGTTCTAAGGCTTTTATCATTCACTACTAAAGTTGCAGAATAATTATAAATCTAGCATATAGGACCTGTCTCAAATTATAACTTTTACCTCAACATTGGAATGGGGAAAATATCCTTTGTATTTTATTCAGCTAAGTTCAATTATATTGTTCTTACTATAAAATCATATCATATAAAATAATGGCTTGGGACTTATAAGCATATCTTGTCTGCTAAATGAACAAGCCTACAGCCTATGGCATGGCGCATAGCCAGATAACATACAGTAGGACAACTCATATTCTGTTCTTCTGAAATACATTTTTCTTCATATCATGTTTCTTTAGACCTGCCTAAAATAAATAATGGATTTATTGTGATGGTGTATATTAAATTGATTTATTAGACTTTTTATTTATTAGACTTTTAAACGTAGATGTTCCAAAGGCAGCGCATCAGTGGCTTGTATGCGTGGAGGCCTAGAGATGCTAAATGTGTTTATGTTAATTAACGATCAATTACTGTGAGACCAGTGCTTTTGCATGACAATAACCAGCTGACAAAGTTCATTAATCCAGCCAACTTGACACGACTGTGGGAAGCATTGGAGTCAACATGGGCCACCATCCCCGTGGAACGCTTTCTACATCTTGTAGAGTCCATGACCCAACAAATGGAGGCTGTTCTGAGGGCAAAGGGGGTGCAACTCAATATTAGGAAGGTGTTCCAAATGTTTAGTACCCTCAGTGTATTAGCCCAGCACATGATACATTTCTGAAATCCTCAGATGTTTCTTAATCACACAAAATTGAATAGAATTGTCTATAATAATGGTGTCCCAGTTTATCTAACCTGCTGTCCATCTACCAAATGTGAACTGAAAATATTGTTTTGACTCAGTGTACATATAGTTCATGCTTCCTGTGAATATGAAATCAACATTTATTTTTTCATGTGTGATTAGGAAACATTTTGAGAAGTTCAGAAATGTATCATGTGTTGGTTGGGCTAATATGTTGGATAGATGTTGAAAGAGGTTAGAGAAGACAGAAATGCAAAAAGTGTCCCACAAATTCACCCTACTCCCTGATTGAGAGGGCTGAGAGCGTGTGTGTGTGTGTGTGTCTGTGTGTGAGGCTGAGGGGCTGAGGGTGTGTTTGTGTTCATGTGAGTGTGAATGTTCTCTTAATGTGCAGCAATCAGTGAGTTCTGTTCCTGAAATAAAGGAAAACACTGTAGGAACATGCAGCATGTCGTTGGCTCATTAAATCAGGCCTGGTGTTTATAATGTAGCTGAGAGGAACACTAAATCACTCTGTTCCCATGAGCGCTGTAAACTAGCAGTCAGCCCTGCCCTGTTACACAGTGTGTACGCGTGTGTCTGTCTGTCTATCCCAGCCCTGTGTGTGTGAGTGTGACTGTGTCTGTCCAGCCCAGCCCTGTGTGTGTGCGTTTCGTTTTATGTGTGTGTCTGTTACAGACTATTAGAGTGTTGTGTTTGCTCCCCCATGTGTTCATGTGTCTGCTACGGCTGCAGTCATTCCTTCTGGTCTCCTCCAAGGCCTAGCTGCTGCCATGGTTGGACACCACGCTGCCCCAGGATGGTAGACAAGGCCTAGCTGCTGCCATGGTTGGACACCACGCTGCCCCAGGATGGTAGACAAGGCCTAGCTGCTGCCATGGTTGGACCCCACACTGCGCCAGGATGGCAGACGAGGCCTAGCTGCTGCCATGGTTGGACACCACGCTGCCCCAGGATGGTAGACGAGGCCTAGCTGCTGCCATGGTTGGACACCACGCTGCGCCAGGATGGTAGACGAGGCCTAGCTGCTGCCATGGTTGGACCCCACACTGCCCCAGGATGGTAGACAAGGCCTAGCTGCTGCCATGGTTGGACACCACGCTGCCCCAGGATGGTAGACAAGGCCTAGCTTCTGCCATGGTTGGACACCACGCTGCCCCAGGATGGTAGATGAGGCCTAGCTGCTGCCATGGTTGGACACCACGCTGCCCCAGGATGGTAGACGAGGCCTAGCTGCTGCCATGGTTGGACACCACGCTGCCCCAGGATGGTAGACAAGGCCTAGCTGCTGCCATGGTTGGACCCCACGCTGCGCCAGGATGGTAGACGAGGCCTAGCTGCTGCCATGGTTGGACCCCACACTGCCCCAGGATGGTAGACAAGGCCTAGCTGCTGCCATGGTTGGACACCACGCTGCCCCAGGATGGTAGACAAGGCCTAGCTTCTGCCATGGTTGGACACCACGCTGCCCCAGGATGGTAGATGAGGCCTAGCTGCTGCCATGGTTGGACACCACGCTGCCCCAGGATGGTAGACGAGGCCTAGCTGCTGCCATGGTTGGACACCACGCTGCCCCAGGATGGTAGACGAGGCCTAGCTTCTGCCATGGTTGGACACCACGCTGCCCCAGGATGGTAGACGAGGCCTAGCTGCTGCCATGGTTGGACACCACGCTGCCCCAGGATGGTAGACGAGGCCAAGCTGCTGCCATGGTTGGACCCCACACTGCGCCAGGATGGTAGACGAGGCCTAGCTGCTGCCATGGTTGGACCCCACGCTGCGCCAGGATGGTAGACGAGGCCTAGCTGCTGCCATGGTTGGACCCCACGCTGCGCCAGGATGGTAGACGAGGCCTAGCTGCTGCCATGGTTGGACTCCACGCTGCGCCAGGATGGTAGACGAGGCCTAGCTGCTGTCATGGTTGGACCCCACGCTGCGCCAGGATGGTAGACGAGGCCTAGCTGCTGCCATGGTTGGACCCCACGCTGCGCCAGGATGGTAGACGAGGCCTAGCTGCTGCCATGGTTGGACCCCACGCTGCGCCAGGATGGTAGACGAGGCCTAGCTGCTGCCATGGTTGGACACCACGCTGCGCCAGGATGGTAGACGAGGCCTAGCTGCTGCCATGGTTGGAAACCACGCTGCCCCAGGATGGTAGACAAGGCCTAGCTGCTGCCATGGTTGGACACCACGCTGCGCCAAGATGGTAGACAAGGCCTAGCTGCTGCCATGGTTGGACACCACGCTGCCCCAGGATGGTAGACAAGGCCTAGCTCCTGCCATGGTTGGACACCACGCTGCCCCAGGATGGTAGACAAGGCCTAGCTGCTGCCATGGTTGGACTCCACGCTGCGCCAGGATGGTAGACGAGGCCTAGCTGCTGCCATGGTTGGACCCCACGCTGCACCAGGATGGTAGACAAGGCCTAGCTGCTGCCATGGTTGGACCCCACGCTGCGCCAGGATGGTAGACGAGGCCTAGCTGCTGCCATGGTTGGACCCCACGCTGCGCCAGGATGGTAGACAAGGCCTAGCTGCTGCCATGGTTGGACACCACGCTGCGCCAGGATGGTAGACAAGGCCTAGCTGCTGCCATGGTTGGAAACCACGCTGCCCCAGGATGGTAGACAAGGCCTAGCTGCTGCCATGGTTGGACACCACGCTGCGCCAGGATGGTAGACGAGGCCTAGCTGCTGCCATGGTTGGACCCCACGCTGCCCCAGGATGGTAGACGAGGCCTAGCTGCTGCCATGGTTGGACCCCACGCTGCGCCAGGATGGTAGACGAGGCCTAGCTGCTGCCATGGTTGGACCCCACGCTGCGCCAGGATGGTAGATGAGGCCTAGCTGCTGCCATGGTTGGACACCATGCTGCGCCAGGATGGTAGATGAGGCCTAGCTGCTGCCATGGTTGGACCCCACGCTGCGCCAGGATGGTAGATGAGGCCTAGCTGCTGCCATGGTTGGACCCCATGCTGCGCCAGGATGGTAGACGAGGCCTAGCTGCTGCCATGGTTGGACCCCACGCTGCGCCAGGATGGTAGACAAGGCCTAGCTGCTGCCATGGTTGGACACCACGCTGCACCAGGATGGTAGACAAGGCCTAGCTGCTGCCATGGTTGGACCCCACGCTGAGCCAGGATGGTAGACAAGGCCTAGCTGCTGCCATGGTTGGACACCACGCTGCGCCAGGATGGTAGACAAGGCCTAGCTGCTGCCATGGTTGGACCCCACGCTGAGCCAGGATGGTAGACAAGGCCTAGCTGCTGCCATGGTTAGACCCCACGCTGAGCCTGGATGGTAGACAAGGCCTAGCTGCTGACATGGTTAGACCCCACGCTGAGCCAGGATGGTAGACAAGGCCTAGCTGCTGCCATGGTTGGACCCCACGCTGAGTCAGGATGGTAGACAAGGCCTAGCTGCTGCCATGGTTAGACCCCACGCTGAGCCAGGATGGTAGACAAGGCCTAGCTGCTGCCATGGTTGGACCCAACACTGCACCAGGATGGTAGACACAGAGGGTTGTACTGAGTGTATTACACATATGGTGGGTTAGTGAGTAACACGCAGACACACGCACATAAGCGTGAAAACACACACGCACACACACACCAACGTTCACGGATTTGGACGTCTGATTCTGCAGTGAGACTGTGAGAGCTTGTTTACACACACACACACACACACACACACACACACACACACACACACACACACACACACACACACACACACACACACACACACACACACACACACACACATGCACCCTCGCATACACGGGCACACACACCCACGCACCCACCTTCGCACACGCAAGCAAGCACATGCACGCACACACGCATCCACACACGCACACATGCACACACACACAAACATTTCTCTTTCTGTGCTCACATATTGTGCACATACAGTATTCATCTGACTGGAACACTTTGGGATATCCATCAGCAAGCAGCACATAGACTGGTGCTGATGTGAACCAACTGGGATAACAGAAGCCAGTGTGGCTGCAGTGTGAATTGTGCCATTGTGCTCTGGCTGATAATGGCTGACTTCTTACATACGTTAAATGCCCCTCTCAAAGACCCCCGAGGCTCTCACACATGGCCTGTTTTTGCATGAACTAAATGCCTCCCATTGAAACAGTCCTAGTCAGCCCAGTTAACATTTATGGAGGTTGTTTAAACAGCCGTGAACTGTGGCTTAAGTGGGATCTGGTCTCCACAAGACCTAAAGGATCTCTGTTCTGCAGCTAGAGCCTTTTCTGTGAGGGTTTTTACACACACACACACACACACACACACACACACACACACACACACACACACACACACACACACACACACACACACACACACACACGGTCTTACGTCAGAAATAGATGTTTCTCAAACGTCATCTGGCATCCCCGTCCATAACGCCCTAGCAAACATCCTCCTGCACAACGCCCTAGCAAACATCCTCCTGCACAACGCCCTAGAAAACATCCTCCTGCATAACGCCTCACCAAACATCCTCCTGCATAACGCCCTAGCAAACATCCTCCTGCATAACGCCCTAGCAAACATCCTCCTGCATAACGCCCTAGCAAACATCCTCCTGCACAACGCCCTAGCAAACATCCTCCTGCATAACGCCCTAGCAAACATCCTCCTGCATAACGCCCTAGCAAACATTGTCCTGCACAACGCCCTAGCAAACATCCTCCTGCACAACGCCCTAGCAAACATCCTCCTCCATAACGCCCTAGCAAACATCTTCCTGCATAACGCCCTAGCAAACATCCTCCTGCACAACGCCCTAGCAAACATCCTCCTGCACAACGCCCTAGCAAACATCCTCCTGCATAACGCCCTAGCAAACATCCTCCTGCATAACGCCCTAGCAAACATCCTCAGGCACAACGCCCTAGCAAACATCCTCCTGCACAACGCCCTAGCAAACATCCTCCTCCATAACGCCCTAGCAAACATCCTCCTGCATAACACCCTAGCAAACTTCCTCCTGCACAACGCCCTAGCAACCATCCTCCTGCACAACGCCCTAGCAAACATCCTCCTGCACAACGCCCTAGCAAACATCCTCCTGCATAACGCCCTAGCAAACATCCTCCTGCACAACGCCCTAGCAAACATCCTCCTGCACAACGCCCTAGCAAACATCCTCCTGCATAACGCCCTAGCAAACATCCTCCTGCATAACGCCCTAGCAAACATCGTCCTGCACAACGCCCTAGCAAACATCCTCCTGCACAACGCCCTAGCAAACATCCTCCTCCATAACGCCCTAGCAAACATCTTCCTGCATAACGCCCTAGCAAACATCCTCCTGCACAACGCCCTAGCAAACATCCTCCTGCACAACGCCCTAGCAAACATCCTCCTGCATAACGCCCTAGCAAACATCCTCCTGCATAACGCCCTAGCAAACATCCTCCTGCACAACGCCCTAGCAAACATCCTCCTGCACAACGCCCTAGCAAACATCCTCCTCCATAACGCCCTAGCAAACATCCTCCTGCATAACACCCCAGCAAACTTCCTCCTGCACAACGCCCTAGCAAACATCCTCCTGCACAACGCCCTAGCAAACATCCTCCTGCACAACGCCCTAGCAAACATCCTCCTGCATAACGCCCTAGCAAACATCCTCCTGCACAACGCCCTAGCAACATCCTCCTGCATAACGCCCTAGCAAACATCCTCCTGCACAACGCCCTAGCAAACATCCTCCTGCATAACGCCCTAGCAAACATCCTCCTGCACAACGCCCTAGCAAACATCCTCCTGCACAACACCCTAGCAAACATCCTCCTGCATAACGCCCTAGCAAACATCCTCCTGCATAACGCCCTAGCTAACATCCTCCTGCACAACGCCCTAGCAAACATCCTCCTGCACAACGCCCTAGCAAACATCCTCCTGCATAACGCCCTAGCAAACATCCCCCTGCACAACGCCCTAGCAAACATCCTCCTGCACAACGCCCTAGCAAACATCCTCCTGCACAACGCTCTTGTAACGTTCGTCTTCGGAATGAGAAGGATCGGACCAAAGCGCAGCGTGGTAAGTGTTCATGATTATTTATTTAAACTGAACACTGAGACAAAATAACAAAATGGAACAACACGAAACAGTTCTGTCTGGTACAGACACAAAACAGAAAACAACTCCCCTCAAAACACAGGTGGGAAAAAGCTACCTAAGTATGATTCTCATTCAGAGACAACGATAGACAGCTGCCTCTGATTGAGAACCACACCCGGCCGAACACAAAGAAATACAAAACATAGAAAATGAACATAGAATGCCCACCCAAATCACACCCTGACCAAACCAAAATAAAGACATAAAAAGCTCTCTAACGGTCAGGGCGTGACAGCTCTAGCAAAACTGAAACCTGCTTCAAGATAACAGTGCTCACTGTTGCCCCTAGTGTCCGGTTTTTACGTCATCTTCCAACGTCCTCATGGATCGACGTTTAATCCTGACATGACCTGGATGCACACACACGCGCGGGCACATGAGCACACACACACACAGAGCTGTGCAGGAATGCATTCAAGATCTGCAACAGTATACTGCTTCACAAAGTTGGGGTTGGGAACTTGATGTCCTTCAAAAGTGGATTCTATTTTGACAAAATAGAATCATAACAAATTGAAACTTCAGGGTGAGAGTCCAGACACACTATCTGAGACATTCCAGACAGTCCAGTACAGAATGATCATGTGTGGCCTTTCTCGCTAATCTGGCCTTGCAGCCCAGTAGGGAGAGGAGAGGTCTGTATCTGAATGTTGAGGCTGAAGCTGAGGTGGCAGAGCAGCAGTAAGAGAGATTAACCTCTCTCTCTCTCTCTCTCTCTCTCTCTCTCGCTCCCTGTCTCTCTCTCGCTCCCTGTCTCTCTCTCGCTCTCTCTCTCTGTCTCTCTCTCTCTCTCTCTCTCTGTCTCTCTCTCTCTCTCTCTCTCTCTCTCTCTCTCTCTCTCTCTCTCTCTCTCTCTCTCTCTCTCTCTCTCTCTCTCTCTCTATGTTTCTCGCTCCCTCTCACTCTCTCTCTCTCTCTCTCTCTCTCTCTCTCTCTCTCTCTCTCTCTCTCTCTCTCTCTCTCTCTCTTTCTCTCTCCCTCTCTCTCTCTCTCTCTCTCTCTCTATGTCTCTCGCTCCCTGTCTCTCTCTCTTTCTCTCTCTCTCTATGTCTCTCACTCCCTGTCTCTATGTCTCTCGCTCCCTGTCTCTCTCTATGTCTCTCGCTCCCTCTCTCTCTCTATCTCTCTCTCTATGTTTCTCTCTACCTGTCTCTCTCTCTCTCTCTATGTCTCTCGCTCCCTGTCTCTCTCTCTCTCTATGTCTCTCGCTCCCTGTCTCTCTCTCTCTCTTTTTTTCTCTCTCTCTCTCTCGCTCTATGTCTCTCGCTCCCTGTCTCTCTTTCTCTCTCGCTCTCTCTCTCTCTATGTCTCTCGTTCCCTGTCTCTCTCTCTCTCTCAGACAGGAAAGTTCTGGGCCACTGTCGTATTGTCTCGTGAAAGTAAGCTACTGGGCTCTCTCTCCAATATGGGGTTAGCCTCCTTTCTCCACTGTGGTGTTACGTGGCTGGGAGTGCTCAAGGAAACAATGTGAGGTCATCCCACGTGGGGCCACTGTCAGGATCATGGGCTTATTACCTTAAGGTGTTTGTGTTTGTTTTTTTGGTCAAAAGGGAGCGCTGCATGGACCTAGAATCACTTAGTGGCAGCGAGGGGGCTTGAATGAGGACAAGGCTATCTACTATTCCCAAACAGATTTTTGGTGATGGCCATGACTCACTTCATAATGACCAATGAATATAGGCTATAAATTCATGATTTACATACATTATTCAATAAAATAACAATGAAACGTGTCGCATGACAATGAATTTTAGGAACACTATATTCAAAACTCTTCAAGTAAATCACCATCATTCAAATACATTAATATGTTTAATTCTCATTACTAGTGTTTGTGTTTGGTATCTGCCGTTACATGTTGGACCTGCCTGGTACTTAATGATTTGGTTAATTGGCAACTAATGCTGTTTTTTGGGGGATTTTGTGTGGTGGGCTGGAGTGTAGGGTGGAGTGTGTGTGTGTGTGTGTGTGTGTGTGTGTGTGTGTGTGTGTGTGTGTGTGTGTGTGTGTGTGTGTGTGTGTGTGTGTGTGTGTGTGTGTGTGTGTGTGTGTGTGTGTGTGTGTGTGTGTGTGTGTTTGCGCTGTAGGGGTGGCGATGGCCCGGCCAGCTGGTCCGTCTGATCCCTCAGTCTGCTGGTAAATTGGTTTTAGCGGCAGGCAGTGCTAATAAAGCTGATTATCTTTACGGCTCAAGACCCACTAACCCTGACACTCAGGCAGCTGGGGCCCTAGCTCACACACCACATACCCACTCCTCCAGCCCTCCCTCCCCTGCGCTCCCTCCCCCACACTCCCTCGCTAGCCTCCCTCTCTACCGCTCCGTATTCGCTCCTGCACTTGCAATACTTCTTTCCACCCTCTCCCTTCCTGCTTACCCTTTCTTCCTCCCGCTTCTGCACTCCCACCCTCCATGCTCAATCCCTCATTAGCCTCCTTCCCTAACGCCCCATACTCCCTCCTGCACCCTCTTGCTCCCTTTTTCAGCCCGTCCTCCATCCCTGCGCACCCTCCCTCCCTTCCTCTCCGCCTCCCTCTTCCGCGCTCCCACCATCCATCCCACCCTCCATTCCACGCTCCCACCCGCCCTCCTGCCAGCCGTACCTCCCTTCGCTCCGTCCCTCTCTCCACCTTCCCACTCCTGCAGTCACTCCAGGCAGCTGCCATTAACACTGTGCTGTGGCCACTCCACTTCCAAACCTCACCCCTCCATCCCCAAAATTACACCCCCCACATACAAACTTTAATTTACAGATGCACAGAGATGCAGTCATCAGAAATGAGCATGTACATTGTGTGTATGTGTGCCTGCCCATGTGTGCATGTTTTCATTCATGCATGTCTGTAGTGTGTTTCTTACCATTCTCCTCCTCTTGTACAATGAGCAACATATTGTCCTGGTATTGAACGAGGGGTCTCGTCCCATTCACAGTTAATTGTATAAAGCGCTAAGTGACCTCGCAGTCAGCATGAGGTGGACAGTTACAGCATGGTGTAACACAAACCAACACAAACTCTCCTTCAGTGAGATCAGATCCCAAACTCTCCTTCAGTGAGATCAGATCCCAAACTCTCCTTCAGTGAGATCAGATCCCAAACTCTCCTTCAGTGAGATGAGAGCAAGAGGCACAGAGAGAGAGAGGCACAGAGAGAGAGAGGCACAGAGAGAGAGAGAGAGAGAGAGAGAGAGACCGAGAGAGACAGAGAGAGACAGAGAGAGAGAGAGAGACAGAGAGAGAGAGAGACCAAGAGAGACAGAGAGAGAGACAGAGAGAGACAGAGAAACAGAGTGATAGAGACAGAGAGAGACGGAGACGGAGACGGAGATGGTAAGAAGGAACTTCTATGCCATCAAAAGGAACATAAAATTCAACATACCAATTAGGATCTGGCAAAAAATACTTGAATCAGTTATAGAACTCATTGCCCTTTATGCTTGTGAGGTTTGGGGTCCGTTCATCATCCAAGAATTCACTAAATGGGACAAACACCAAATTGAGACTCTGCATGCATAATTCTGCAAAAATATCCTCTATGTACAACGTAAAACACCAAATAATGCATGCAGAACAGAATTAGGCCGATACCCGATAATTATTCAAATCCAGAAAATAGTTGTTAAATTCTACAATCACCTAAAAGGAAGCGATTCACAAACCTTCCATAACAAAGCCATCACCTACAGAGAGATGAACCTGGAGAAGAGTGTCACGTTCTGACCATAGTTCTTTTGTGTTTTCTTTGTTTTAGTGTTGGTCAGGACGTGAGCTGAGTGGGTAGTCTATGTGTGTTTTTCTAGGTTGGGGTTTTGAGTTCGGCCTGGTATGATTCTCAATCAGTGGCAGCTGTCAATCGTTGTCCCTGATTGAGAATCATACTTAGGTAGCCTGGGTTTCACTTTTGAGTTGTGGGTGTTTGTTGCCGTGTCAGTGTTTGTTCGCCACACGGTACTGTTTCGTTCGTTTGTTCACTTCGTTTGTTGTTTTGTATTTTGTAGTGTTCTGTTTGTTGGATTAGCATTAAAATTCCTCATCATGAACACTTACCACGCTGCGCCTTGGTCCTCCTCTCTTTCACCCGAAGACGAGCGTTACAAAGAGTCCCATAAGCAAGCTGTTCCTGCATGGGGCTCTGTTCACAAACACAAACAGACCCCACAGAGCCCAGGACAGCAACACAATTAGACCCAACCAAATCATGAGAAAACAAAAAGATAAGTACTCAGCAAATTGAAAGGAATTAACAAAAAAACTGAGCAAACTAGAATTCTGTTTGGCCCTAAACAGAGAGTACACAGTGGCAGAATACCTGACCACTGTGACTGACCGAAACTTAAGGACAACTTTGATTATTTACAGACTCAGTGAGCATAGCCTTGCTATTGAGAAAGGCCGCCGTAGGCAGACCTGGCTCTCAAGAGAAGACAGGCTATGTGCACACTGCCCACAAAATGAGTTGAAACTGAGCGGCACTTCCTAACCTCCTGCCAAATGTATGAGCATATTAGAGACACATATTTCCCTCAGATTACACAGATCCTCAAAGAATTCGAAAACCAACCCAATTTTGATAAACTCCCATATCTACTGGGTGAAATACCACAGTGTGCCATCACAGCAGAAATATTTGTGACCTGTTGCCTCAAGAAAAGGGCAACCAGTGAAGAACAAACATAATTGTAAATACATCCCATATTTATGTTTATTTATTTTCCCTTGTGTACTTTAACTATTTGCACATCGTTACGACACTGTATATAGACATAATATGACATTTGAAATGTATTTTTTTATTTTGGAATTTCTGTGAGTGTAATGTTTACTGTTCATTTTTATTGTTTATTTCACTTTTGTTTATTATCTACTTTACTTGCTTTGGCAATGTTAACATGTGTTTCCCATGCCACTAAAGTCCTTGAATTGAATTGAATTGACAGAGAGAGACAGACAGACAGACAGACAGACAGACAGACAGACAGACAGACAGACAGACAGACAGACAGACAGACAGACAGACAGACAGACAGACAGACAGACAGACAGACAGACAGACAGACAGACAGACAGACAGACAGACAGAAAAGAAGGAAGAAAGTCTGTGTAAATATTGATATTAATTTGTGTATGATGTTCTGCTCAGAGGAGAGTGTGGGGTGAGCGGTGGGGCGAGTGAGGTTAGACCACTGTGAGGACTCTCTCTCTCCTGAAGAATAGCGGGACACTGGAAGCAGGCAGGAGAGCTTTCAGACCATGTCACAACACAAATGTTCTCCATGGTAAACTGGTGGTCCAACTCAGTTAAAAGCACAGGGACCACTCATTGTGCTAATGTCTCTCTTCAACAAGTTACATGTGGGGTTGAGATTCAGTAGTGCAGAAGACACATTCTGATGTAGCAGTTGGATAACTACAATTGTATTTTATTTCCTGAATTGGTGTCTTGGATTTTGTTTCTGTGTCCTGATGTGTGTTCTTATTCATGTGATACATTACAGTAGTTAAATCATGAGCCATGTTTATCTTTAAAATCTCTTTAATAATTTTGGATGAAGAATATTGAAGATATTTCCACAGTTTTTTTGTCTTGTTGAAAAAAGGCAATAGCCAGGGTGTCTTTGCATCTCTGGCTCAGTGTCTGTTCTCGTAGGATTTGCCATGTCTCTGGTTTCTCCCAAAGAGCTACAGTGATTTGGCTTGGGGGGTTTCCAGCACCTTAATCTTAAGGATCACTCCCTTTTTTTCAATTTCCGCCTAAAATGACATACCCAAATCTAACTGCCTGTAGCTCAGAACCTGAAGCAAGGATATGCATATTATTGATACCATTTGAAAGGAACACTTTGAAGTTTGTGGAAATGTGAAATTAATGTAGGAGAATATAACACATTAGATCATTAGATATTCCAGGTTAGCTCACAATTCTGATTTTGACCACTAGATGGCACAGTGTATGCGCAAAGTTTTAGACTGATCCAATGAACCATTGCATTTCTGTTCAAACTGTTGCGTCAAGATTGCCCAAACGTGCCTAATTGGTTTATTAATACATTTTCAAGTTCATAACTGTGCACTCTCCTCAAACAATAGCATGGTATTATTTCACTGTAATAGCTTCTGTAAATTGGACAGTGCAGTTAGATTAGCAATAATTGAAGCTTCTGCCAATATCAGATATGTCTGAATGTCTATGTACTGAATAAAACTCTACTGTCCTGTATGATACCATACCGTACCGTATTGTACTGTACTACTCTTCTGTGTTCTACTGTGCTCTACTGTACTAAACTGTGCCGTACTGTACTGGGATGTTCAAATTTGTGAAACATAGTCTAGACATCTATGATTCATTAGAATAAAGCCTGCGGAGCTCATTTGAATAATACCCAGCATCGGCGACTTCCGGCGCCGAAACGAGATGGCCGCCTCGCTTCGCGTTCCTTGGAAAATATGCAGTATTTTGTTTTTTTATGTGTTATTTCTTACATCGGTACCCCAGGTAATCTTAGGTTTCATTACATACAGTCGGGAGGAACTACTGAATATACGATTAACGTCAACTCATCATCGTTCCTACCAGGAATATGACTTTCCCGAAACGGATCCAGTGTTTTGCCTTCCACCCAATACAATGGATCTGATCCCAGCCGGCGACCCTGTGCGACGCCGTAAAAGGGGAAAACGAGGCGGACACACCGCGCTCCACTCCCTAGCATACTACTCGCCAATGTCCAGTCTCTTGACAATAAGGTTGATGAAATCCGAGCACGGGTAGCATTCCAGAGAGACATCAGGGATTGCAACGTGCTCTGCTTCACGGAAACATGGCTAACTCAAGAGACGCTAACGGAGTCGGTGCAGCCAGCTGGTTTCTTCATGCATCGCGCCGACAGAAACAAACATCTTTCTGGTAAGAAGAGGGGCGGGGGGGTATGCCTTATGATTAACGAGACGTGGTGTGATCATCATAACAACACACAGGAACTCAAGTCATTCTGTTCACCTGATCTAGAACTCCTCACAATAAAATGTCGACCGCATTATCTACCAAGGGAATTCTCTTCAATCATAATCACAGCCGTATATATTCCCCCCCAAGCAGACACATCGATGGCCCTGAACGAACTTTATCTGACTCTTTGTAAACTGGAAACCACACACCCTGAGGCTGCATTCATCGTAGCTGGGGATTTTAACAAGGCTAATCTAAAAACAAAACTCCCTAAATTCTATCAGCATATCGATTGTGCTACCAGGGCTGGAAAAACCCTAGATCATTGTTATACTAATTTCCGCGACGCATATAAGGCCCTCCCCCGCCCCCCTTTCGGAAAAGCTGACCACGACTCCATTTTGTTGATTCCAGCCTACAAACAGAAACTAAAACAACAAGCTCCCGCGCTCAGGTCTGTTCAACGCTGGTCCGACCAATCTGATTCCACGCTTCAAGACTGCTTCGATCACGCGGATTGGAATATGTTCCGCATTGCGTCCAACAACAATATTGACGAATATGCTGATTCGGTGAGCGAGTTCATTAGGAAGTGCATTGACGATGTCGTACCCACAGCAACGATTAAAACATTCCCAAACCAGAAACCGTGGATTGACGGCAGCATTCGCGTGAAACTGAAAGCGCGAACCACTGCTTTTAACCAGGGCAAGGTGACCGGAAGCATGACCGAATACAAACAGTGTAGCTATTCTCTCCGCAAGGCAATCAAACAGGCTAAGTCCCAGTACAGAGACAAAATCGAGTCGCAATTCAACAGCTCAGACACAAGAGGTATGTGGCAGGGTCTACAGTCAATCACGGATTACAAAAAGAAAACCAGCCCCGTCGCGGACCAGGATGTCTTGCTCCCAGACAGGCTAAACAACTTTTTTGCCCGCTTTGAGGACAATACAGTGCCACTGACACGGCCCCCTACCAAAACCTGCGGGCTCTCCTTCACTGCACCCGAGGTGAGTAAAACATTTAAACGTGTTAACCCTCGCAAGGCTGCAGGCCCAGACGGCATTCCCAGCCGCGTCCTCAGAGCATGCGCAGACCAGCTGGCTGGTGTGTTTACGGACATATTCAATCAATCCTTATCCCAGTCTGCTGTTCCCACATGCTTCAAGAGGGCCACCATTGTTCCTGTTCCCAAGAAAGCTAAGGTAACTGAGCTAAACGACTACCGCCCCGTAGCACTCACTTCCGTCATCATGAAGTGCTTTGAGAGACTAGTCAAGGACCATATCACCTCCACCCTACCGGACACCCTAGACCCACTCCAATTTGCTTACCGACCCAATAGGTCCACAGACGACGCAATCGCAACCACACTGCACACTGCCCTAACCCATCTGGACAAGAGGAATACCCATGTGAGAATGCTGTTCATCGATTACAGCTCAGCATTTAACACCATAGTACCCTCCAAACTCGTCATCAAGCTCGAGACCCTGGGTCTCGACCCCGCCCTGTGCAACTGGGTCCTGGACTTCCTGACGGGCCGCCCCCCAGGTGGTGAGGGTAGGTAACAACATCTCCACCCCGCTGATCCTCAAAACTGGGGCCCCACAAGGGTGCGTTCTGAGCCCTCTCCTGTACTCCCTGTTCACCCACGACTGCGTGGCCATGCACGCCTCCAACTCAATCATCAAGTTTGCGGATGACACTACAGTGGTAGGCTTGATTACCAACAACAACGAGGTGAGGGCCCTCGGAGTGTGGTGTCAGGAAAATAACCTCACACTCAACGTCAACAAAACAAAGGAGATGATTGTGGACTTCAGGAAACAGCAGAGGGAGCACCCCCCTATCCACATCGACGGGTCAGTAGTGGAGAAGGTGGAAAGTTTTAAGTTCCTCGGTGTACACATCACGGACAAACTGAATTGGTCCACCCACACAGACAGCGTCGTGAAGAAGGCGCAGCAGCGCCTCTTCAACCTCAGGAGGCTGAAGAAATTCGGCTTGTCACCAAAAGCACTCACAAACTTCTACAGATGCACAATCGAGAGCATCCTGTCGGGCTGTATCACCGCCTGGTACGGCAACTGCTCCGCCCACAACCGTAAGGCTCTCCAGAGGGTAGTGAGGTCTGCAGAACGCATCACCGGGGGCAAACTACCTGCCCTCCAGGACACCTACACCACCCGATGTCACAGGAAGGCCATAAAGATCATCAAGGACAACAACCACCCAAGCCACTGCCTGTTCACCCCGCTATCATCCAGAAGGCGAGGTCAGTACAGGTGCATCAAAGCAGGGACCGAGAGACTGAAAAACAGCTTCTATCTCAAGGCCATCAGACTGTTAAACAGCCACCACTAACATTTAGCGGCCGCTGCCAACATACTGACTCAACTCCAGCCACTTTAAAAATGGGAATTGATGGAAATTATGTAAAAATGTACCACTAGCCACTTTAAACTATGCCACTTTATGTTTACATACCCTACAGTACTCATCTCATATGTATATACCGTACTCTATACCATCTACTGCATCTTGCCTATGCCGTTCTGTACCACCACTCATTCATATATCTTTATGTACATATTCTTTATCCCTTTACACTTGTGTGTGTATAAGGTAGTAGTTGTGGAATTGTTAGGTTAGATTACTTGTTGGTTATTACTGCATTGTCGGAACTAGAAGCACAAGCATTTCGCTACACTCGCATTAACATCTGCTAACCATGTGTATGTGACTAATAAAATTTGATTTGATTTGATTTGATGTTTTACCAGTGTTTGTTTTTACATTTACATTTTGGTCATTCAGCCAACGCTCTTATCCATATTGACCCACAGTCAGGCCATTCAACTGTAACCGTTACTCAGAATGTTAATGTAGTTGGTGGTCTGTTGGTTTATTCTGTATGTTAGACTCCTTGAACATCATTGCTGCCAGTTTTAAAGCTTTTGAAGAAGCTAACAGAAGTGGATGTGATAGATGGGAGAAATAATACATTGTTTGTTCCAGTCTTCAGTTGGCTCCTCTTTTATTTAAGAGGTGTGAACAATTATTCTTGTGATATAATGCTTACTTACTGTAATTGAGAATGTATAGCACCTGACATTTGCCCATAGAATCAATGACCAAGAAATATGTATTTTCAACATCTGGAAATGACATATTTTCAATGTCTGGAAAATACATATTTTCACCTTTCGTTCAGCACCTGAAATGCACGTGACATCAACGTCTGAAAAGACATCTTTTCAACATCATTTTGCTTACTGGGTTTGTTATGGATTTCTCTGTAAAATACTTTACAAAATATCTCCAAGACACCAAAACTCGCCAAGACAATGGCACCAGGCAGCAGACTAATGGCATTAATTCAGCTCCCAGTCACAGGCACAGACTTGTGTTACCATAAATTGTGCTTCTTCTGTTTCCTATTCCTGCCTAAAGCCCATGCAACATATTACCCAGGAAATGAACATGGTACTTGTTTATGGAATTTGGAATGGCTGCATCACAATTGGTTTACTTCCTGAAAGCAGTTGAAACGTATCCGTTGCCTTTGAAGTTGTGTCCTGGTTCCTGGCAGTTCCTCTCTGTTTAAGTGTATTGGGGTAGCTGACTAGCCTTAAGCAGTGAACAGTCCCAGCTGTGGCCCATACTTGCCCTGTCCGTACTCCGTACTGGCCACTCCTGCCTGGCAGTCACCCTGGTTATACTGTAAACAGGGGAAAGAGAGTTAAAGCATGCAGTCACACAAGCTTGGACAGATATTGCCTTTAATATGTTGGGTGCTGCATCCCTCTCACTGAATTATGGTTTAACACTAGCAGCACTCAGGGATGGGCAACATTTTTCAAATGAAATTATTAAAGACAGATACAAAATACCATAAAGATAAATTAATGTAGAAAAAAAAAACGATTGAATTAAAATACATCTGTTTTGTATTTTAACTTATAAAAATACATTTGCAAGTAGCCAGCCCGAACAACTCTGGATAATAATGTCTGCTAAATTACCAAAATGTAAATGTATATGTGAAAATGAACATACCAAAATGAATTGCAAAGCACAGTGGGTATTATTATTGGCTTTGTTTTGGGGCAGAGCTCATCATTTGCAATTGTTATTTTTTAAATACACATTTCTATTTAGATAATTTAGCAGACACTCTTATCACACCTGATATCAGACGTCTGATACCAATGCACGGTGAAAGGTGGTCACAAAATGTGAACCGCTATAAAAATGATTATAAGGGCACAAGGCGAGACCCAAATGCAGACACAGCAGGCAGATGGTTGACATCCAATATTTAATATAACAAAAGGGGTAGGCAACAGGCTGGTCAGGCAGGTGGGTTCGGAGTCAGGACGGACAAGGGTCAAAACCAGGAGGGCTAGGAAAAAATAGAGATTGGGGGAAAAAGGAGTTAGGAAAAACTCTGGTTGACTTGGCAAAACAAGACGAACTGGCACAGAGAGACAGGAAACACAGGGATAAATACACCGGGATTAATAAGCGACACCTGGAGGGGGGTGGAGACAAGCACAAGGACAGGTGAAACAGATCAGGGCGTGACAATGATATAGAAAACTATTTTGTATTTTGAAAATAACAAATACACAATACATTGGAGTGTAATTCAGCCCAGTGTAATTCAAAAATAGTTCAAATATGTTTTTCAAATACATGTAATTCTGAAATACTGCCCATCTCTGTCAACACTGATAGTTGGAAATATAGATGACAAGCTGGCAAGTATTGATTTGTTTTCTCAGAGGTAGTTGCAAGTGAAATTCCATGGAAAATGTTATTATTTACTGTTTCCTGTTTTCTTGTAATCAGCTCGAGCAAAAAGTATCTAAAAGATAGTAACCAAGCACCAATAAATATTAATCTCCTCCAAAAGTTGAAAAAATGTCAACCGAGTGGGAGAGAGAGGCGGCCAGGGCTGTCTGTTGCGTTAGGGAGTAACGTTATGGTGTGGATGCTTCAAGGTCTTCAGTATCCCAGCCCACTCTCTGATTCTATGACCTGCAGAAGGACAGCTTCTCTCTGGACTATACAGCTACACATTCAGTATATTGAGCTATACCAGCCAGCACAAACAATGATTCTTATGTTACTTTTGATATACCTATTACATAATATTAGATAAGGCTTTAGAAAATGAAAGAAGTTTAAACTAAATAGTTGCAGTCTCAAACCTGTAAAGTACAGCTTAATCCTGGGTATATTATATATTGTATAATGTTATATTGGTTTTTAAAATAAAATACGTTTAGATTAATAGTAACACTGTCCTTGGACACAACAATGGTTATCTACAAGCTATAGATTAGGAGCACATTGCATACCCAGTCTCTGCGGCTATACAGTAGCATTTTCCTGCTCTGGCACATGATTGTGGAGGCAGTAAGTGGCAAGACTTGATAAATGTCATTTTTATCTTATAGGCTATAGGACAAGTCACTCACACAGGTTTTTATTTCAGGCTCAACTTTGCCCTTTGTTATCAGTTTCCGTTATCAGGGATTGTGAATGTAAATATGTACATTATTATTATTATTATTATTAACCTTTATTTAACCAGGAAGGGCTCATTGAGATTTAAAATCTCTTTTTCAAGAGCGTCCTGGCCAAGATAGGCAGCACCAAGTCATTACAAAAATTACAGACAGACAACATGAAAAACTACAAGTAATCTAGTAAAAACCATTGAATTCACAAGAGTATAACAATATCAAAAACAGCAAATTAAAAACATTGACAGGTCAGGGACATACATATGTCCAGTACAAGGCTTGAATAACGTTATATGATAAAGTAGTTTGACATGTGAGTTATAAGTTGACCAAAGATAGTCTACCTATGGAATGTTTAGCCTAAATCAGTATCATTAGACAACTATAATATACTTTAGGCCTTTGGCAAAAACATTAACCGTCACATAACTGTACAGCTGAGTCAGCCTTTGAGACGGACATAATCACAGCATTGGGATATAAAGCCTGAAATAGCTGTTTCCTTTTGGCAATTTTATCCCTTCTGCCCAAGGACTCAGTCTGAGTATAGTCTGTAGGCTGTGTTGACCATGAGAGAGGTCAACAATTCACTTCTGAAATCGTTTTGAGGAATATTTTCTGAGGGGTAACATTACCAAGATTTACGAGGGATGTTATGTGTGTCTGCACTTCTGAGAATTCCGTCCTGATATTAAGCAGATTTATTTTTATAGTCTAACTCATAAACAACAGCTTTAAAATCCTTCTGCTGTTATTCAGCCTGGCAGCGGCAGCACACTAGAAGTTAACATTTAGGACCATGCAGTTTATTTTCCTAAGCAGAGTTTTTACTCTTTCCCCATTCTGTTGAAGTAAGTGTGAAACAATATAATTGTTGGACTTTCATAATATCATCAGTACTAGTTTGGTAACTTTGAATAACAGGTATTTGAATAAATAGTGCTTTGCAACTAGCTGTTTTAACGGTGGAAAAAACAGGCTTTGGCCTTCATGTTTTTTTATAGCTGCCGGGCGGGCGGGGGCTGATCCCAAATCCCTGGGTTCCAAAGCCAACTGAGCTGTGCACAACCCCCCCCCCCCCCAACCCTTCCATAGGGGCACTCACAATAGGCCCTCATTTGTGCTATCTCCTTTTAAATGCCAATAAAAGGTTTTACATTTCCTCACAAGGCAGTTAAATTCAGCTGACTGCTGTGTCTCCCCCTCTACACCGCCTCTAACTTAACCAGAACCTCCCCTTGCTACCTGTCAAGTTCGCTTTTGCTTTTTTTAATGTCTGTTGCTTTACCAGCTCAGGTTTTGGACTCCTCAGTATCTCCAGTATCATTTAAACCTGTAGCTAGTAAACTCAAACCCAGAGCTGGAGAGAAAGGCTTTGGGTGTTTTGTTTATTTTCTCGGCTTGCCTTTTGGCACCCTGAGGATTCTTTTTTTACATGAGAGAAGGGTGCCAGGCCTTAGATATTTCACAGCTTCGGGGCCATTTGTGCTGCACTGGGTGTTATGAGTGGAGTGTGCTCCCTCCCTGGCTGCCTGCGGCGGTCTTGCATGCCTCTGTTCCCAGTCCAATCACAAATAGAGTGCCCTCATGACAGCCAACCTTGCCAATTCTGCCATGCAGCAGCCCATTTCATACCCATGACCAACTGCTGGCGGGTAGACCAGGACAGGACTACAATATCCCGCTCTCTCACTAGGCTTATACTACTGCTCTTTAGCCCTAGTATCTACAATACCTGTCTTTTCCACTCTCTTACTAGGCTTCACTTCTCATTCTGCTGTTCTGTTCATATGCCCCATCTTAGTCTCACTAGCCCAATACAGTCTCAGTCCTCACAAACTCACATAGGCCTTTACTCAAACTCTTTACAATAATACCCTGTGCCTAATGGCCCTAACATCACAACACCTGTACACAGGCTGGGGTAGGGTGGGGATATAGTAAAAAAGAGTGTTGGAGGATTATTTCTCCTCAGGATGGTCCCAAAGCATCGCTCCTGTCATGACAAGGTCAGGTTACATGGTTGACCTCTGACCCGACAGTGAGGTGACTGAGGCTGGCTTCTAGAAGCTTCCAGAGGTGAGGAGTTCTGAGGATCAGTTCAGTGTCTGTCATACTTACCCTATAGATAAACATAAACACTCACTCTATAAATAATCATAAACAATGCACATGAAGAGCACTCTGGGCCTTAAAACAATTTAACCCCAGACACCATCCCAGAAAAAGTGCGAAAAGAGGCACTTAGGCTGTGTTCACACAGGCAGCCCGTTCTGATCTTTTGCCCTACACAGGCAGCCCTATTTAGGCAACCTTAGATGTCTGCAATTTCAGATTAAGATCACTTTATTGGTCAATTGCACACAAGGTTCAACCAAAATGTGATTGTCGCTTTTAACCCAACCTCTCCGAAAGACACATGCATGCACATTTTACATTTTAATTTACATACACATACAGCTTTTGGAGAGAGGCGTGGGGAGCTGCCATACTGGGCACTCTGGGAGCTGTTGTTGTGGGGGGTTTAGTGCCTTGCTCAAGAGCGAAACAGCAATAAATTGCATCTAGGATTTTATACCAACAACGCTCCAATTACAAGCTCACTTCCCGACAGACCACGGATTCAAACTGGCAACCCTCCGGTTGCTGGCTTGCCTCTCTAACAAGCTAGTCTACCTGCCACCCCACAATGATCCTGAATCACATTTTGGCATGTTAGCAATAACGCATGTTAGGGTGTGCATTATCAAGAATGACCGCCCACTTCTTACCTCATGTCAGAAGGCACTAAGGCACTATGGCCTAGACCAGGCCTGGGGAATTATTTTCCATGTAGGGCCACATTAGAATATATTTTTGCCATCACGGGCCACAATCATATTACAGGATTATACATCATGTGTATGACTGTGTTGACAGATATATCTACTGTAAATCACATCCAGATATGCAACTTATTTTACTTTTTTAACATGCACAGAAATAAACCACATCCATGTTCTCCTTTTGGAAGGTATTTTCATTATTAAACATGCAATGAACTACACGGAGGGAAAAGCACACTGTGCATTCAGCACCAACAGTACAAACATCTTCTGAGCATGACGTCTAATCTTTGGAAAGTTTTGTTCATCGCGAGATTCTGTAGCGAGTGCGCTGAGAGTCGGGAAGCAAGTTCAGGAAGTGAGTGTTTTAATAAATAAAATAAACAATGAACACAAAACACAAACAACGCACCGACATGACAACTGAGTCAATAACACCTGAGGAAAGAACCAAGGGGAGTGACAGATATAGGGAAGATGATCAAGGAGGTGATGGAGTCCAGGTGAGTGTCATGAGACGCAGGTGCGTGAGATGATGGTGACAGGTGTGCGGGATAATCAGCAGCCTGATGACCTAGAGGCTGGAGAGGGAGTATACATGACAGTACCCCCTCCCCAACGCGCGGCTCCAGCCACAGGACGCAGTCAAAGGGGACAAATCCAGGGGATCAGGAGCGGACCGGTCACCCCTGCTGATGCGCGAGAACCTGTCACGCCAGCAGATGCACGTAAACCTGTTGAGTCAGCTGGGGGGCGGGAACCTGACAGATCGGTTGAGGCATGGGAGCCTGGCGATCCGGCTGAGGCATGAAAGCCCGACGAGCCGACTGAGCCTGGCGATCTGGCTAAGGCGTGAGAACCTGACGAGGCGGTGGAAGCAAGGGAGCCTGGCGATCCGGCAGAGGCATGAGAACCTGACGAGCCGGTGGAAGCAGGGGAGCCTGGCGATCCGGCGGAGGCATGAAAGCCCGACGAGCCGACTGAGCCTGGCGATCCGGCTAAGGCGTGGAAGCCCGACGAGCCGGCTGAGGCAGGGAAGCATGGCAATCTGGTTGAGGCATGAGAGCCTGTAGCAGTTCCCGGACCCAACGTCATTACTCTGACACATAAAATAAAAAAACTCCCTAATGTTTCCCTTAGGTGAGGTGTTATTCTGTAATGAGTGCACTGAGAGTTGGGAAGCAAGTTCAGGAAGTGAGTGTTTTAATAAATAAAATAAACAATGAACACGAAACACAAACAACGCACCAACATGAACACAGAGTCAATAACACCTGAGGAAGGAACCAAGGGGAGTGACAGATATAGGGAAGATAATCAAGGAGGTGATGGAGTTCAGGTGAGTGTCATGAGGCGCTGATGCGTGAGATGATGATGACAGGTGTGCGGGATAATCAGCAGCCTGATGACCTAGAGGCCGGAGAGGGAGTATATGTGACAGATGCATAGAACCTCGTCAGTGACATTTTTTTTGAATAGTTCTCCAATCACTGCATCAGACGGAAGATCAATAAGTTCAAGTTGCAGGTCAGTGGGAGCGTTATCCACATTGAAGGTGAAAGGAGAGGAAATAAACAGCATGTCATTTTCCAACACTTTGAATCCTCAAGACGCGGATTTGACCCAAATCCTCAAGACGCGAGAAAACTCAGCGTTCAAAGCACACAGCAGCGATGTATACTTCTCCCGCTGGTCATCTGATAGGGAACAGACTAGTAGTGTCGGAAGGTGGGTGAGATTGTTTGCTTCTACTTGGCGGGTCAGGAGGAGTAATTTTGACAAGGCTGTACTGTACATCTGATGTGCAAAAAGGCCCTTACTCGTAGTTTGGAATTCAGTTCATTCATGAGGGCCATGATGTCCACTGTGAAGTCAAAATCAGCCAACCATTCTTTATCTTGCAGTTGAGGGAAATCCACATATTTTCCTTTCATTTGCACAAACTCAGCAATCTCCGACTTCAGGCCCCACACCCTTTTAAGCACCTTCCCCAAACTCAGCCATCTCACGTTTGTGTGGTAGGGGAGATCTGCAGGACCCAACTCTGTCTCTTCCAACAGTGAGACAAACTGCCTGTGGTTTAAAGATTTTGCTCTTATGAAGTTTACCAATTTAGTGACTGTATCCACAACATGGCTCATTTTCAGAACACATTTACAGAGCACCTCCTGATGAATAATGCAATGCATGTAACGCTCTGGTTGTAGTGGGTGCGAAGTCAGGCGCAGGAAGCAGAGAGTTCAGGGTAGTGCTATTTATTGCACACAAGCGAACATAAGCCACCCCACGAAACACAGGGCGCACACAAAACGAATGCCCCAAACAGGGGGACTCAAACATTCCGTAGAAAAACCCACGCACGAAACACGTCAAACTAGAATGTGCTCAAAGCAACACAAAAACAATCCCGCACAAAGAGCAGGCGGGCCTACTGGCTAATATAGCCCGCCTAATCAGCCTACACACAAAACAGGTGAAACCAATAAACAGAAAGGGGAAAAAGGGATCAGTGGCAGCTAGTAGGCCGGTGACGACGACCGCCGAACGCCACCCGAACAGGAAGGAGAGCCACCTTCGGTAGGAGTCGTGACAATGTAGGAAAATACTTCTCTGATGTGGGTTCAGCTCAGTTACTTGATCTTGTGTCCGATTCAAAAGTTTTTTTCCTGTCAAGTTAAATTTTTTATTTTTTATTTATTTCACCTTTATTTAACAAGGTAGGCCAGTTGAGAACAAGTTCTCATTTACAACTGTGACCTGGCCAGGATAAAGCAAAGCAGTGCGACACAAACAACAACACAGAGTTACACATGGAATAAACAAATGTACAGTCAATAACACAATTGAAAAAATCTATATACAGTGTGTGCAAATGAAGTAAGATTAGGGAGGTAAGGCAATAAATAGGCCGTAGTGGCGAAGTAATTACAATTTAGCAATTAAACACTGGAGTGAGATGTGCAGAAGATGAATGTGCAAGTAGAGATACTGGGGTGCAAAGGAGCAAAATAAATAAATAACAATATGGGGATGAGGTAGTTGGATGGGCTATTTACAGATGTGCTATGTACAGGTGCAATGATCTGTGAGCTGCTCTGACAGCTGATGTTTAAAGTTAGTGAGGGAGATATGAGTTTCCAGCTTCAGTGATTTTTGCAATTCGTTCCAGTCATTGGCAGCAGAGAACTGGAAGGAAAGGCTGCCAAAGGAGGAATTGGCTTTGGGGGTGACCAGTGAAATATACCTGCTGGAGCACGTGCTACGGGTGGGTGCTGCTATGTTGACCAGTGAGCTGAGATAAGGCGGGGCTTTACCTAGCAAAGACTTATAGATGACCTGGAGCCATTGGGTTTGGCGACGAGTATGAAGCGAGGGCCAGCCAACGAGAGCATACAGGTCGCAGTGGTGGGTAGTATATGGGGCTTTGGTGACAAAACGGAGGGCATTGTGATAGTCTGCATCCAATTTGCTGAGTAGAGTGTTGGAGGCTATTTTGTAAATGACATCGCCGAAGTCAAGGATCGGTAGGATAGTCAGTTTTACGAGAGTATGTTTGGCAGCATGAGTGAAGGATGCTTTGTTGCGAAGTAGGAAGGCGATTCAAGATTTAATTTTGGATTGCAGATGAGTTTGGAAGGAGAGTTTACAGTCTAACCAGACACCTAGGTATTTGTAGTTGTCCAAATATAAGTCAAAACCGTCCAGAGTAGTGATGCTGGACGGGCGGGCAGGTGCAGGCAGAGATCGGTCTGGAGGTTAGTTAACACAGTGTCCAAAGAAGGGCCAGAAGTATACAGAATGGTGTCGTCTGCATAGAGGTGGATCAGAGAATCACCAGCAGCAAGAGCGACATCATTGACGTATAGAGAGAAAAGAGTCGGTCCCAGAATTGAACCCTGTGGCACCCCCATAGAGACTGCCAGAGGTCCGGACAACAGGCCCTCCCATTTGACACACTGATCTCTGTCTGATAAGTAGTTTGTAAATCAAGCAAGGAAGTCATTTGAGAAACCAAGGCTGCTGAGTCTGCCAATAAGAATGTGGTGATTGACAGAGTCGAAAGGCTTGGGAGGTCAATAAATATGGGTGCACAGTAATGTCTTTTATCGATGGCAGTTATGATATTGTTTAGGACTTTAAGCGTGGCTGAGGTGCACCCATGACCAGCTCGGAAACCAGATTGCATAGTAGAGAATACGGTGGGATTCGAAATGGTCGGTGATCTGTTTGCTAACTTGGCTTTCGAAGACCTTAGAAAGGCAGGGTAGGATAGATATAGGTCTGTAACAGTTTGGGTCTAGAGTGTCTCCCCTGTGAAGAGGGGGATGACAGCGGCAGCTTTCCAATCTTTGGGGATCTCAGACGATACGAAAGAGAGGTTGAAGAGGCTAGTAATAGGGCTTGCAACAATTTAAAAGGTTACTTTTAGAAAGAGAGGGTCCAAATTGTCTAGCCTGGCTGATTTGTAGGGTCCAGATTTTGCAACTCTTTCAGAACATCAGCTATCTGGATTTGGGTGAAGGAGAAATGGGGAGGTTTGGGCAAGTTGCTGTTGAGGGTGCAGGGCTGTTGACCAGGGTAGGGTTAGCCAGGTGGAAAGCATGGCCAGCCGTAGAAAAATGCATATTGAAATTCTCAATTATCGTGGATTTATCGGTGGTGACAGTATTTCCTAGCCTCAGTGCAGTGGGCAGCTGGGAGGAGGTGCTCTTATTCTCCATGGACTTTACAGTGTCCCAGAACTTTTTGGAGTTTGTGCTACAGGATGCACATTTCTGTTTGAAAAAGATAGCCTTTGCTTTCCTAACTGCCTGTGTATATTGGTTCCTAACTTCCCTGAAAAGTTGCATATCACGTGGGCTATTCGATGCTAATGCAGTACACCACAGGATGTTTTTGTGCTGGTCGAGGGCAGTCAGGTCTGGAGTGAACCAAGGGCTATTTCTGTTCCTGGTTCTACATTTTTTGAATGGGGCATGCTTATTTAAGATGGTGAGGAAAGCACTTCTAAAGAATAACTAGGCATCCTCTACTGACGGAATGAGGTCAATATCCTTCCAGGATACCTGGGCCAGGTTGATTAGAAAGGCCTGCTCGCTGAAGTGTTTTAGGGAGCATTTGACAGTGATGAGGGGTGGTCGTTTGACCGCAGACCCATTACAGATGCAGGCAATGAGGCAGTGATCGCTGAGATCCTGGTTGAAGACAGCAGAGGTGTATTTAGAGGGCAGGTTGGTCAGGATGATATCTATTTTTACAGATTTGGGGTTGTACCTGGTAGGTTCATTGATAATTTGTGTGAGATTGAGGGCATCTATCTTAGATTGTAGGACGGCCGGGGTGTTAAGCATGTCCCAGTTTAGGTCACCTAACAGTACGAGCTCTGAAGATAGATGGGGGAAATCAATTCACATATGGTGTCCAGGGCACAGCTGGGGGCAGAAGGTGGTCTATAACAAGTGGCAACGGTGAGAGACTTGTTTCTGAAAAGGTGGATTTTTAGAAGTAGAAGCTCGAATTGTTTGGGCACAGACCTGGATAGTATGACAGAACTCTGCAGGCTATCTCTGGAGTAGATTGCAACTCTGCCCCTTTGGCAGTTCTATCTTGTCGGAAAATGTTATAGTTAGGGATGGAAATTTCTGGATATTTGGTGGCCTTCCTAAGCCAGGATTCAGACCATGCTTGGATATCCGGGTTGGCAGAGTGTGCTAAAGCAGTGAGTAAAACAAACTTAGGGAGGAGGCTTCTAATGTTAACATGCATGAAACCAAGGCTTTTATGGTTACAGAAGTCAACAAATGAGGAAAGGGAGTGGAGCTAGGACTTTGGGCACCCATCAGTGGTCACACTGGATAACTTTTCAAAACTCAGTCCCAGCTTTGCCACACACTTATTAACCTCCTCCAATAAATATTTCCCTGTGGATATGTTCTTCATTGACTGCACTGAAGCAAGCTCCTCTGTAATTTCAAAGTCTGGGGTTATGCCTCGTAAGAATATCCACAACTTAGGCCGTGTCACGTGCATCACTGCTCTCATCCAGGGCAAAGGAGAAATAGGTGAAATCCTTTACCTTGTTCCATATTCTGTGCGATGTCCTCAAACAGCTCTTTCTTGTCGGGGCAAAGTATTGCTGTAGAGTCAATTAAACATTAATTAATGAATTTCCCCCTCAGCGAATGGCTTGCTATGTTTAGCAATCTTTTGTGACAGTACATAGCTAGCTCTCGCGTTTCCGTCATTTGCTGAATGTGTAACGGCGTTCCTCTTCCACTTCATACGAAGAGGAGGAGCAGGGATCGAACCAAAATGCAGACTTGTGATTTGACATGATATTTATTAAAGTAAAGACGACAACACGAACTTCACTTAAAACTAAACAAAACAACAAACGGAGTAGACAAACCTGAACGTAAGGACTTACATGTAACGCAGAACGAACGAACAGGAAAATGACTACATAAAACGACGAACGAACGAAACAGTCCCGTATGGTGCAACATAGACACAGACACAGGAGACAACCACCCACAAACAAACACTGTGAAACTACCTACCTTAATATGATTCTCAATCAGAGGAGATGAAAACCACCTGCCTCTAATTGAGAACCATATTAGGTACCCAAACCAACATAGAAACAGAAAACATAGACTGCCCACCCAAACTCACGTCCTGACCAACTAACACATACAAAACTAACAGAAAACAGGTCAGGAACGTGACATAACCCCCCCCTTAAGGTGCGAACTCCGGGCGCACCAGCACAAAGTCTAGGGGAGGGTCAGGGTGGGCATCTGACCACGGTGGTGGCTCAGGCTCTGGGCGAGGTCCCCACCCCACCATAGTCAATCCCAGCTTACGTCTCCCCCTCCGACTGACCACCCTCTTATTATACCCACCTAATTTAAGGGGCAACACCAAGATCAAGGACAGCTCCGGGACAAGGTAGCTCAGGACAGAGAGGTAGCTCAGGACAGAGGGATAGCTCAGGATAGAGAGGTAGCTCAGGATAGAGAGGTAGCTCAGGATAGAGGGGCAACTCCGGACTGAAGGGCAGCTCCGGACAGAGAGACAGCTCTGGACTGAGAGGCAGTTCTGGATGAATGACGGCTCCGGACGCTCATGGCAGGCTGACGGCTCTGGACGCTCATGGCAGGCTGACGGCTCTGGACGCTCATGGCAGGCTGACGGCTCTGGACGCTCATGGCAGGCTGACGGCTCTAGACGCTCATGGCTCGCTGACGGCTCTGGCTGCTCATGGCTCGCTAACGGCTCTGGACGCTCATGGCTCGCTGACGGCTCTGGCTGGTCATGGCTCGCTGACGGCTCTGGCTGATCCGGTCTGGCGGAAGGCTCTGGCTGATCCGGTCTGGCGGAAGGCTCTGGCTGATCCGGTCTGGCGGAAGGCTCTGGCTGATCCGGTCTGGCGGAAGGCTCTGGCTGATCGGGTCTGGCGGAAGGCTCTGGCTGATCCGGTCTGGCGGAAGGCTCTGGCTGATCCGGTCTGGCGGAAGGCTCTGGTTGATCCGGTCTGGCGGAAGGCTCTGGCTGATCCGGTCTGGCGGAAGGCTCTGGCTGATCCGGTCTGGCGGAAGGCTCTGGCTGATCCTGTCTGGCGGAAGGCTCTGGCTGATCCGGTCTGGCGGAAGGCTCTGGCGGCTCCTGTCTGGCGGAAGGCTCTAGCGGCTCCTGTCTGGCGGACGGCTCTAGCGGCTCCTGTCTGGCGGACGGCTCTAGCGGCTCCTGTCTGGCGGACGGCTCTGCAGGCTAATGGCAGACGGGCGGCTTTGCAGGCTCATGGCAGACGGGCGGCTTTGCAGGCTCATGGCAGACGGGCGGCTTTGCAGGCTCATGGCAGACGGGCGGCTTTGAAGGCTCAGTACAGACAGGCAGTTCATGCGGCGCTTGGCAGACGGACAGTTCAGACGGCGTTGGGCAGACGGGCAGTTCAGACGGCGTTGGGCAGACGGGCAGTTCAGACGGCGTTGGGCAGACGGGCAGTTCAGGCGCCGTTGGGCAGACGGGCAGTTCAGGCGCCGTTGGGCAGACGGGCAGTTCAGGCGCCGCTGGGCAGACGGGCAGTTCAGGCGCCGCTGGGCAGACGGGCAGTTCAGGCGCCGCTGGGTAGACGGGCAGTTCAGGCGCCGCTGGGCAGACGGGCAGTTCAGACGCCGCTGGGCAGACGGGCAGTTCAGGCGCCGCTGGGCAGACGGGCAGTTCAGGCGCCGCTGGGCAGACGGCAGACTCTGGCCGGCTGAGACGCACTATAGGCCTGGTGCGTGGTGCTGGAACTGGAGGTACCGGGCTAAGGACACGCACCTTCAGGCTAGTGCGGGGAACAACAACAGGGCACACTGGACTCTCAAGGCGTACTATAGGCCTGGTGCGTGGTGCCGGAACTGGTGGTACCGGGCTGAGAGCACGCACATCAGGGCGAGTACGGGGAGAAGGAACAGTGCGTACAGGGCTCTGGAGACGCACAGGAGGCTTGGTGCGTGGTGCCGGAACTGGTGGTACCGGACTGGAGACACGCACCTCAAGGCTAGTGCGGGGAGCAGGAACAGGGCACACTGAGTTCTCAAGGCGCACTATAGGACTGGTGCGTGGTACCGGAACTGGTGGTACCGGGCTGAGGGCACGCACCTCAGGACGAGTGCGGGGAGAAGGATCAGTGCGTACAGGGCTCTGGAGACGCACATGAAGCCTGGTGCGTGGTGTAGGCACTGGTGGAACTGGACTGGGGCGGGGAGGTAGCGCCGGAAATACCGGACCGTGCAGGCGTACTGGCTCCCTTGAGCACCGAGCCTGCCCAACCTTACCTGGTTGAATACTCCCCGTTGCCCGACCAGTGGTCGGGGAGGTGGAATAACCCGCACCGGGCTATGTAGTCGAACCGGGGACACCATGCGTAAGGCTGGTGCCATGTAAGCCGGCCCGAGGAGACGCACTGGTGGCCAGATATGTAGAGCCGGCTTCATGGCACTTGGCTCAATGCTCAATCTAGCCCTACCAGTGCGGGGAGGTGGAATAACCCGCACCGGGCTATGCACACGTACAGGAGACACCGTGCGCACCGTGCGCTCTACTGCGTAACACGGTGTCTGCCCGTACTCCCGCTCTCCACGGTAAGCCTGGGAAGTGGGCGCAGGTCTCCTACCTGCCCTTGGCCCACTACCTCTTAGCCTCCACCCCCAAGACATTTTTGGGATTTCTTCTCGGGCTTCCTTGCTAGCCGCATACCTTCATAATTGCGGTTCCTCTCTCCGGTTGCCTCCGCTCTCCTAATCGCCACCAGCTGTTCCCATGGGAGGCGATCTCTTCCAGCTCGGATCTCCTCCCATGTGTAGCAACCTTTTCCATTTAATACATCCTCCCATGTCCACTGCTCGAACTCACGCTGCTTGGTTCTGGATTGGTGGGTGGTTCTGTAACGGCGTTCCTCTTCCACTTCATACGAAGAGGAGGAGCAGGGATCGAACCAAAATGCAGACTTGTGATTTGACATGATATTTATTAAAGTAAAGACGACAACACGAACTTCACTTAAAACTAAACAAAACAACAAACGGAGTAGACAAACCTGAACGTAAGGACTTACATGTAACGCAGAACGAACGAACAGGAAAATGACTACATAAAACGACGAACGAACGAAACAGTCCCGTATGGTGCAACATAGACACAGACACAGGAGACAACCACCCACAAACAAACACTGTGAAACTACCTACCTTAATATGATTCTCAATCAGAGGAGATGAAAACCACCTGCCTCTAATTGAGAACCATATTAGGTACCCATTAACCAACATAGAAACAGAAAACATAGACTGCCCACCCAAACTCACGTCCTGACCAACTAACACATACAAAACTAACAGAAAACAGGTCAGGAACGTGACAGAATGCAGTTTTGTGAAAGGTCCATGCTGCTTTTGCAACTGAGAAAGAAACTCTTTCGATACACTTGCCCTCTGCTCAGAAGACATATTCCAAATATTTCTCTGCATGCTTCGTCTGGAAGTGTTGGGACAAGTTGTAGTCTTTCAAGACAGTGATGCTCTCTTTGCACACTAAGCACACAGCTTTCCCTGATACCTCAATAAAGAAATATGTTGATGTCCACTCTTGCTGGAACACACTACATTCTTTGTCTACTTTCCTTTTCTTAGAAATCTTTGATTATTATTTTTTTGCACTTTCTAGCTAGCTACTATCTGTAACTGTGACGTGTGTGTCAGCCTGTCAGTCACTCTGTCCTCGTGCAGTTGTTATTTATACGTGCTTTCAAAATAAATGTCCCACAAGTGGTGGGAGTTAAATCATTACACAAAGGCATTCCTTGGGCTTTTAATTTAAATAACAAATACGTTTTTCAAAACTTTACTATCGCAAATTCTTTATGTGATCTGAGCATTATTCCGCAGGTTGTATTGAATTAGGTCGCAGGCCGCCTACGGCCTCCGGGCCGGCCTTTGTTCAGCCCTGGCTTAGGCTATAAAAATAAATCTGCTTAATATCAGGACAGAATGCGAAGAAGTGCAGACACACACAAAATCCCTCGTAAATCTTGGTAATGTTGCCCCTCAGAAAATATTCTACAAAATGACTCCAGAAGTGACTTGTTGACCTCTCCCATGGTCAACACAGCCTATAGACTATACTCCACTACACTCAGACTGAGAGGAGGGAAAACTGCCAAAAGGCAACACTTATTTCAGGCTTTATATCACAGAGCTGTAATTTTGATTGTCTCGAAAGCTGATTCAGTTGTACAGTTACCTTACGGTTGATGTTTTTGTGAAATGCTGAACAGAGAAATGGTGTGTTGTTGGTTTACAACATGATGTAGTTGGTACTGTACAGTATGCCTGCTCCTCCTCTCTCTGCTGGTGTGTTGTTGGTTTACAACATGATATAGTTGGTACTGTACAGTATGCCTGCTCCTCCTCTCTCTGCTGATGTGTTGTTGGTTTACAACATGATGTAGTTGGTACTGTACAGTATGCCTGCTCCTCCTCTCTCTGCTGGTGTGTTGTTGGTTTACAACATGATATAGTTGGTACTGTACAGTATGCCTGCTCCTCCTCTCTCTGCTGGTGTGTTGTTGGTATACAACATGATATAGTTGGTATTGTACAGTATGCCTGCTCCTCCTCTCTCTGCTGGTGTGTTGTTGGTATACAACATGATATAGTTGGTACTGTACAGTATGCCTGCTCCTCCTCTCTCTGCTGGTGTGTTGTTGGTTTACAACATGATGTAGTTGGTATTGTACAGTATGCCTGCTCCTCCTCTCTCTGCTGGTGTGTTGTTGGTTTACAACATGATGTAGTTGGTATTGTACAGTATGCCTGCTCCTCCTCTCTCTGCAGGTGTGTTGTTGGTTTACAACATGATGTAGTTGGTATTGTACAGTATGCCTGCTCCTCTTCTCTCTGCTGGTGTGTTGTTGGTTTACAACATGATGTAGTTGGTATTGTACAGTATGCCTGCTCCTCCTCTCTCTGCTGGTGTGTTGTTGGTTTACAACATGATATAGTTGGTATTGTACAGTATGCCTGCTCCTCCTCTCTCTGCTGGTGTGTTGTTGGTTTACAACATGATGTAGTTGGTATTGTACAGTATGCCTGCTCCTCCTCTCTCTGCTGGTGTGTTGTTGGTTTACAACGTGATGTAGTTGGTATTGTACAGTATGCCTGCTCCTCCTCTCTCTGCTGGTGTGTTGTTGGTTTACAACATGATGTAGTTGGTATTGTACAGTATGCCTGCTCCTCCTCTCTCTGCTGATGTGTTGTTGGTTTACAACATGATGTAGTTGGTATTGTACAGTATGCCTACTCCTCCTCTCTCTGCTGGTGTGTTGTTGGTATACAACATGATATAGTTGGTATTGTACAGTATGCCTGCTCCTCCTCTCTCTGCTGGTGTGTTGTTGGTATACAACATGATATAGTTGGTATTGTACAGTATGCCTGCTCCTCCTCTCTCTGCTGGTGTGTTGTTGGTTTACAACATGATATAGTTGGTATTGTACAGTATGCCTGCTCCTCCTCTCTCTGCTGGTGTGTTGTTGGTTTACAACATGATGTAGTTGGTATTGTACAGTATGCCTGCTCCTCCTCTCTCTGCTGGTGTGTTGTTGGTTTACAACATGATGTAGTTGGTATTGTACAGTATGCCTGCTCCTCCTCTCTCTGCTGGTGTGTTGTTGGTTTACAACATTATGTCGTTGGTACTCTACAGTATGCCTGCTCCTCCTCTCTCTGCTGGTGTGTTGTTGGTTTACAACATGATGTAGTTGGTATTGTACAGTATGCCTGCTCCTCCTCTCTCTGCTGGTGTGTTGTTGGTTTACAACGTGATGTAGTTGGTATTGTACAGTATGCCTGCTCCTCCCCTCTCTGCTGGTGTGTTGTTGCTTTACAACATGATGTAGTTGGTATTGTACAGTATGCCTGCTCCTCCTCTCTCTGCTGGTGTGTTGTTGGTATACAACATGATGTAGTTGGTACTGTACAGTATGCCTGCTCCTCCTCTCTCTGCTGGTGTGTTGTTGGTATACAACATTATGTTGTTGTTATTGTACAGTATGCCTGCTCCTCCTCTCTCTGCTGGTGTGTTGTTGGTATACAACATGATGTAGTTGGTATTGTACAGTATGCCTGCTCCTCCTCTCTCTGCTGGTGTGTTGTTGGTATACAACATGATGTAGTTGGTACTGTACAGTATGCCTGCTCCTCCTCTCTCTGCTGGTGTGTTGTTGGTTTACAACATGATGTAGTTGGTACTGTACAGTATGCCTGCTCCTCCTCTCTCTGCTGGTGTGTTGTTGGTATACAACATGATGTAGTTGGTATTTTACAGTATGCCTGCTCCTCCTCTCTCTGCTGGTGTGTTGTTGCTTTACAACGTGATGTAGTTGGTGCTGTACAGTATGCCTGCTCCTCCTCTCTCTGCTGGTGTGTTGTTGGTTTACAACATGATGTAGTTGGTATTGTACAGTATGCCTGCTCCTCCTCTCTCTGCTGGTGTGTTGTTGGTTTACAACATGATGTAGTTGGTATTGTACAGTATGCCTGCTCCTCTTCTCTCTGCTGGTGTGTTGTTGGTATACAACATGATGTAGTTGGTATTGTACAGTATGCCTGCTCCTCTTCTCTCTGCTGGTGTGTTGTTGGTTTACAACATGATGTAGTTGGTAATGTACAGTATGCCTGCTTCTCTTCTCTCTGCTGGTGTGTTGTTGGTTTACAACATGATGTAGTTGGTATTGTACAGTATGCCTGCTCCTCTTCTCTCTGCTGGTGTGTTGTTGGTATACAACATGATGTAGTTGGTATTGTACAGTATGCCTGCTCCTCTTCTCTCTGCTGGTGTGTTGTTGGTTTACAACATGATGTAGTTGGTATTGTACAGTATGCCTGCTCCTCCTCTCTCTGCTGGTGTGTTGTTGCTTTACAACGTGATGTAGTTGGTGCTGTACAGTATGCCTGCTCCTCCTCTCTCTGCTAGTGTGTTGTTGGTTTACAACATGATGTAGTTGGTACTGTACAGTATGCCTGCTCCTCCTCTCTCTGCTAGTGTGTTGTTGGTTTACAACATGATGTAGTTGGTATTTTACAGTATGCCTGCTCCTCCTCTCTCTGCTGGTGTGTTGTTGGTTTACAACATGATGTAGTTGGTATTTTACAGTATGCCTGCTCCTCCTCTCTCTGCTGGTGTGTTGTTGGTTTACAACATTATGTAGTTGGTGCTGTACAGTATGCCTGCTCCTCCTCTCTCTGCTGGTGTGTTGTTGGTATACAACATGATGTAGTTGGTACTGTACAGTATGCCTGCTCCTCCTCTCTCTGCTAGTGTGTTGTTGGTATACAACATGATGTAGTTGGTACTGTACAGTATGCCTGCTCCTCCTCTCTCTGCTGGTGTGTTGTTGGTATACAACATGATGTAGTTGGTACTGTACAGTATGCCTGCTCCTCCTCTCTCTGCTAGTGTGTTGTTGGTTTACAACATGATGTAGTTGGTATTGTACAGTATGCCTGCTCCTCCTCTCTCTGCTGGTGTGTTGTTGGTTTACAACATGATGTAGTTGGTATTGTACAGTATGCCTGCTCCTCCTCTCTCTGCTGATGTGTTGTTGGTATACAACATGATGTAGTTGGTACTGTACAGTATGCCTGCTCCTCCTCTCTCTGCTGGTGTGTTGTTGGTATACAACATGATGTAGTTGGTACTGTACAGTATGCCTGCTCCTCCTCTCTCTGCTAGTGTGTTGTTGGTATACAACATGATGTAGTTGGTACTGTACAGTATGCCTGCTCCTCCTCTCTCTGCTGGTGTGTTGTTGGTTTACAACATGATATAGTTGGTATTGTACAGTATGCCTGCTCCTCCTCTCTCTGCTGGTGTGTTGTTGGTTTACAACATGATATAGTTGGTATTGTACAGTATGCCTACTCCTCCTCTCTCTGCTGATGTGTTGTTGGTTTACAACATGATGTAGTTGGTATTGTACAGTATGCCTGCTCCTCCTCTCTCTGCTGGTGTGTTGTTGGTTTACAACATGATGTAGTTGGTATTGTACAGTATGCCTGCTCCTCCTCTCTCTGCTGGTGTGTTGTTGCTTTACAACATGATGTAGTTGGTACTGTACAGTATGCCTGCTCCTCCTCTCTCTGCTGGTGTGTTGTTGCTTTACAACATGATGTAGTTGGTATTTTACAGTATGCCTGCTCCTCCTCTCTCTGCTGATGTGTTGTTGGTATACAACGTGATGTAGTTGGTATTGTACAGTATGCCTACTCCTCCTCTCTCTGCTGGTGTGTTGTTGCTTTACAACATGATGTAGTTGGTACTGTACAGTATGCCTGCTCCTCCTCTCTCTGCTGGTGTGTTGTTGGTATACAACATGATGTAGTTGGTACTGTACAGTATGCCTGCTCCTCCTCTCTCTGCTGGTGTGTTGTTGGTTTACAACATGATGTAGTTGGTATTGTACAGTATGCCTGCTCCTCCTCTCTCTGCAGGTGTGTTGTTGGTTTACAACATGATGTAGTTGGTATTGTACAGTATGCCTGCTCCTCCTCTCTCTGCTGATGTGTTGTTGGTTTACAACATGATATAGTTGGTATTGTACAGTATGCCTGCTCCTCCTCTCTCTGCTGGTGTGTTGTTGGTTTACAACATGATGTAGTTGGTACTGTACAGTATGCCTGCTCCTCCTCTCTCTGCTGATGTGTTGTTGGTTTACAACATGATTTAGTTGGTACTGTACAGTATGCCTGCTCCTCCTCTCTCTGCTAGTGTTGTTGGTTTACAACATGATGTAGTTGGTACTGTACAGTATGCCTGCTCCTCCTCTCTCTGCTAGTGTTGTTGGTTTACAACATGATGTAGTTGGTACTGTACAGTATGCCTGCTCCTCCTCTCTCTGCTAGTGTTGTTGGTTTACAACATGATGTAGTTGGTACTGTACAGTATGCCTGCTCCTCCTCTCTCTGCTAGTGTTGTTGGTTTACAACATTATGTAGTTGGTACTGTACAGTATGCCTGCTACTCCTCTCTCTGCTGGTGTTGTTGGTTTACAACATGATATAGTTGTTATTGTACAGTATGCCTGCTCCTCCTCTCTCTGCTGGTGTGTTGTTGGTTTACAACATGATATAGTTGGTATTGTACAGTATGCCTGCTCCTCCTCTCTCTGCTGGTGTGTTGTTGGTTTACAACATGATGTAGTTGGTATTGTACAGTATGCCTGCTCCTCCTCTCTCTGCTGGTGTGTTGTTGCTTTACAACATGATGTAGTTGGTATTGTACAGTATGCCTGCTCCTCTTCTCTCTGCTGGTGTGTTGTTGCTTTACAACATGATGTAGTTGGTACTGTACAGTATGCCTGCTCCTCCTCTCTCTGCTGATGTGTTGTTGGTTTACAACATGATATAGTTGGTATTGTACAGTATGCCTGCTCCTCTTCTCTCTGCTGGTGTGTTGTTGGTTTACAACATTATGTAGTTGGTACTGTACAGTATGCCTGCTCCTCCTCTCTCTGCTGGTGTGTTGTTGGTTTACAACATGATGTAGTTGGTATTGTACAGTATGCCTGCTCCTCCTCTCTCTGCTGGTGTGTTGTTGGTTTACAACATGATGTAGTTGGTATTGTACAGTATGCCTGCTCCTCCTCTCTCTGCTGGTGTGTTGTTGGTTTACAACATGATATAGTTGGTATTGTACAGTATGCCTGCTCCTCCTCTCTCTGCTGGTGTGTTGTTGGTTTACAACATGATGTAGTTGGTATTGTACAGTATGCCTGCTCCTCCTCTCTCTGCTGGTGTGTTGTTGGTATACAACATGATATAGTTGGTATTGTACAGTATGCCTGCTCCTCCTCTCTCTGCTGGTGTGTTGTTGGTTTACAACATGATGTAGTTGGTATTGTACAGTATGCCTGCTCCTCCTCTCTCTGCTGGTGTGTTGTTGGTTTACAACATGATGTATTTGGTACTGTACAGTATGCCTGCTCCTCTTCTCTCTGCTGGTGTGTTGTTGGTATACAACATGATGTAGTTGGTATTGTACAGTATGCCTGCTCCTCCTCTCTCTGCTGATGTGTTGTTGGTATACAACATGATATAGTTGGTATTGTACAGTATGCCTGCTCCTCCTCTCTCTGCTGGTGTGTTGTTGGTATACAACATTATGTCGTTGGTACTGTACAGTATGCCTGCTCCTCCTCTCTCTGCTGGTGTGTTGTTGGTTTACAACATTATGTAGTTGGTACTGTACAGTATGCCTGCTCCTCCTCTCTCTGCTGGTGTGTTGTTGGTATACAACATGATGTAGTTGGTATTGTACAGTATGCCTGCTCCTCCTCTCTCTGCTGGTGTGTTGTTGGTATACAACATGATATAGTTGGTACTGTACAGTATGCCTGCTCCTCCTCTCTCTGCTGGTGTGTTGTTGGTTTACAACATGATGTAGTTGGTATTGTACAGTATGCCTGCTCCTCCTCTCTCTGCTAGTGTTGTTGGTTTACAACATGATATAGTTGGTATTGTACAGTATGCCTGCTCGTCCTCTCTCTGCTGGTGTGTTGTTGGTTTACAACATGATGTAGTTGGTATTGTACAGTATGCCTGCTCCTCCTCTCTCTGCTGGTGTGTTGTTGGTTTACAACATGATGTATTTGGTACTGTACAGTATGCCTGCTCCTCTTCTCTCTGCTGGTGTGTTGTTGGTATACAACATGATATAGTTGGTATTGTACAGTATGCCTGCTCCTCCTCTCTCTGCTGGTGTGTTGTTGGTTTACAACATGATGTAGTTGGTATTGTACAGTATGCCTGCTCCTCCTCTCTCTGCTGGTGTGTTGTTGGTATACAACATTATGTCGTTGGTACTGTACAGTATGCCTGCTCCTCCTCTCTCTGCTGGTGTGTTGTTGGTTTACAACATTATGTAGTTGGTACTGTACAGTATGCCTGCTCCTCCTCTCTCTGCTGGTGTGTTGTTGGTATACAACATGATGTAGTTGGTATTGTACAGTATGCCTGCTCCTCCTCTCTCTGCTGGTGTGTTGTTGGTATACAACATGATATAGTTGGTACTGTACAGTATGCCTGCTCCTCCTCTCTCTGCTAATGTTGTTGGTTTACAACATGATATAGTTGGTATTGTACAGTATGCCTGCTCCTCCTCTCTCTGCTGGTGTGTTGTTGGTTTACAGCATTATGTAGTTGGTACTGTACAGTATGCCTGCTCCTCCTCTCTCTGCTGGTGTGTTGTTGGTTTACAACATGATGTAGTTGGTATTGTACAGTATGCCTGCTCCTCCTCTCTCTGCTGGTGTGTTGTTGCTTTACAACATGATGTAGTTGGTATTGTACAGTATGCCTGCTCCTCCTCTCTCTGCTGGTGTGTTGTTGGTTTACAACATGATGTAGTTGGTATTGTACAGTATGCCTGCTCCTCCTCTCTCTGCTGGTGTGTTGTTGGTTTACAACATGATGTAGTTGGTATTGTACAGTATGCCTGCTCCTCCTCTCTCTGCTGGTGTGTTGTTGGTTTACAACATGATGTAGTTGGTATTGTACAGTATGCCTGCTCCTCCTCTCTCTGCTGGTGTGTTGTTGGTTTACAACATGATGTAGTTGGTATTGTACAGTATGCCTGCTCCTCCTCTCTCTGCTGGTGTGTTGTTGGTTTACAACATGATGTAGTTGGTATTGTACAGTATGCCTGCTCCTCCTCTCTCTGCTGGTGTGTTGTTGGTTTACAACATGATATAGTTGGTATTGTACAGTATGCCTGCTCCTCCTCTCTCTGCTGGTGTGTTGTTGGTTTACAACATTATGTAGTTGGTATTGTACAGTATGCCTGCTCCTCCTCTCTCTGCTGGTGTGTTGTTGGTTTACAACATGATGTAGTTGGTATTGTACAGTATGCCTGCTCCTCCTCTCTCTGCTGGTGTGTTGTTGGTATACAACATGATGTAGTTGGTACAGTACAGTATGCCTACTCCTCCTCTCTCTGCCAATGGTGGAATAGTATTCCCAGGTACTGTAGGATATTCCTTCTGTAAAAGCCAGAGGTCATAGGTGAGATAGCATAGGCTGCTCTTTTCAACCTCTGTCAATGGGGGTGTTTCAGTGGCAACAAGATGCTCATATCACATCATATCACAGTGGACAGAGCTTGTTTGTTGTTGTCACTGCTGTATGCCTAGAAGGAGGGAGAGAAAGAGAGTGACATAGAGAGATTACATGTGTTTAGTATGGTGAGTTGGGGGTGAATCTGATACAGGTTCAATGGCCTGATCCCAGATCTGTTTTGTGCTGTCCTGCCAACTCCTATGGTCCTTTTCATGCCAAACATGACAACATGACAGCAACATTAGGAGTTGGCTATACATTACAAAATAAATCTGTGACCAGGCTACAGTTTCAGTATACATTGACATTCTGTCATGCCCTGATCTGTTTCACCTGTTCCTGTGATTGTCTCCACCCCCTCCAGGTGTCGCTTATTTCCCCCAGTGTATTTATCCCTGTGTTTCCTGTCTCTCTGTGCCAGTTTGTCTTGTAGGTTTAGTCAAGTCAACCAGTGTGTTTTTCCCGTACTCCTTTTGCTATTCTCCTTTTTCCAGTCCTCCTGGTTTTGACCCTTGCCTGTTCTGGACTCTGTACCCGCCTGCCTGCCTTGACCACGAGCCTGTCTGCCACTCTGTACCTCCTGGACTCAATCTCTGGTTTTGATCTTTTGCCTGTCCACGACTATTCTCTTGCCTACCCCTTTGGATTAATAAACATTGTAAGACTCCAACCATCTGCCTCCTGTGTCTGCATCTGGATCTCGCCTTGTGCCTTGATACATTCTAGATACTTTCCTAATTTGGCCTGAAGTGAATGCCTGTATAGTGGAACTACATTGTGATTGTTTGGAATGGAATATCAATGTCATAAAACAGTGGTAAGTTCTGTCAGTGGTTACGTCCCAAATGGCACCCCATTCCCCATATAGTGCACTACTTTTAACCAGGGCTGGTCAAAAGTAGTGCACTTTATAGGGATTAGGTTGTAATTTGGGACACACACAGTGTTAGAGGCAGCTGACATGAATGCTCAGTGCCCACAGTCCAGTCCATATCCAGTTTCATACCACTGCTCATATAACTTTTATGAAACTCATGCAGCCACAGAGACTTTGGAAAGGTCATCCTCTCCTCCACCACAGCCTAGAGATGTAATCTAATACAGTCACACATGGTTCAATGACAAAAGTGCAGTATCTTTCATTATAATTTTGTTGGGGGCACTGTGTGTGTGTGTTTGTGTGGACATGTTTAATTATACTTGTGGGGACCAGAAGTCCCCACAAGAATAGTAAACCAACAAAAAATGTACCAACTGGGGACATTTTGTTGGTCCCCACAAGGTCAATGCTATTTCTAGGCTTAAGGTTAGAGTTAGTGTTAGGGTTAGGGTTAGGGTTAGGAGCTAGGGTTAGGTTTTCGGGTTAGGTTAAGGGTACGGGTTAGGGTTAAGGATTAGGGCAGATATGATTTTGAATGGGATTGAATTGTGTGTCCCCACAAGGTTAGTTGCATAAGACTGTGTGTGTATGTGTAAAAGAACAATGTATTCCTTCCAAAGGTAAGGTGAGATGCAGTGTAACTGGCCCCTGTGTCGATACTATTTTCGGTCACACTGTATGCAACCATCATATATGCAACCAACATATAGCCTACAGACAGAAACTAAAACAGGAAACGCCCGTGCTCAGGTCTGTTCAACGCTGGTCCGACCAATCTGATTCCACGCTTCAAGATTGCTTCGATCACGTGGACTGGGATATGTTCCGGATAGCGTCGAACAACAACATTGATGTATACGCTGATTCGGTGAATTAGTTTATTATCAAGTGCATCGGTGATGTTGTACCTACGGCGACAATTAAAACCTTCCCCAACCAGAAACCGTGGATTGATGGCAGCATTCACGCAAAACTGAAAGCGCTGCTTTTAATCAGGGCAAGGCGACCGGAAACATGACCCGAATACAAACAGTGTAGCTATTCCCTATGCAAGGCAATAAAACAAGCTAAGCGTCAGTATAGAGACAAAGTAGAGTCGCAATTCAACGGCTCAGACATGAGAGGTATGTGGCAGAGTCTACAGTCAATCATGGACTACAAAAAGAAAACCAGCCCTGTCGTGGACCACGATGTCTTGCTCCCAGACAAACTAAACAACTTCTTTGCTCACTTTGAGGACAATACAGTGCCACCAAAACCTACGGATTCTCCTTCACTGCAGCCAAAGTGAGTAAAACATTTAAACGTGTTAACCCTCGCAAGGCTGCAGGCCCAGACGGCATCCCTAGCCGTGTCCTCAGAGCATGTGCAGAACAGCTGGCTGGTGTGTTTACGGACATATTCAATCAATCCCTATCCCAGTCTGCTGTCCCCACATGCTTCAAGAGGGCCACCATTGTTCCTGTTCCCAAGAAAGCTAAGGTAACTGAGCTAAACGACTATCGCCCTGTAGCACTCACTTCTGTCATCATGAAGTGCTTTGAGAGATTAGTCAAGGATCATATCACCTCCACCCTACCTGACACCTTAGACCCACTCCAATTTGCTTACCGCCCCAATAGGTCCACAGACGACGCAATCGCAACCACACTGCACACTGCCCTAACCCATCTGGACAAGAGGAATACCTCTGTAAGAATGCTGTTCATCGACTACAGCTCAGCATTTAACACCATAGTACCCTCCAAACTCGTCATTAAGCTCGAGACCCTGGGTCTCAACCCCGCCTTGTGCAACTTGGTACTGGACTTTCTGACGGGCCGCCCCCAGATGGTGACGGTAGGAAACAACATCTCCACCCCGCTGATCCTCAACACTGGGGCCCCACAAGGGTGCGTTCTCAGCCCTCTCCTGTACTCCCTGTTCACCCATGACTGCATGGCCATGCACGCCTCCAACTCAATCATCAAGTTTGCAGATGAAACTACAGTGTTAGGCTTGATTACCAACAATGACGAGATGGCCTACAGGGAGGAGGTGAGGGCCCTCGGAGTGTGGTGTCAGGAAAATAACCTCACACTCAACGTCAACAAAACAAAGGAGATGATCGTAGACTTCAGGAAACAGCAGAGGGAGTACCCCCCTATCCACATCGATGGGACAGTAGTGGAGAAGGTGGAAAGTTTGAAGTTCCATCACGGACAAACTGAAATGGTCCACCCACACAGACAGTGTGGTGAAGAAGGTGCAACAGCGCCTCTTCAACCTCAGGAGGCTGAAGGAATTTAGCTTGTCACCAAAAACACTCACAAACTTTTACAGATGCACAATCGAGAGCATCCTGTCGGGCTGTATCACCGCCTGGTACGGCAACTGCTCCGCCCATAACCGCAAGGCTCTCCAGAGGGTAGTGAGGTCTGCACAATGCATCACCAGGGGCAAACTACCTGCCCTCCAGGACACCTACACCACCAGATGTCACAGGAAGGCCAAAAAGATCATCAAAGACAACAACCACCCGAGCCACTGCCTGTTCACCCCGCTATCATCCAGAAGGCGAGGTCAGTGCAGGTGCATCAAAGCGGGGACCGAGAGACAGAAAAACAGCTTCTATCTCAAGGCCATCAGACTGTTACAGCCATCACTAACATTGAGTGGCTGCTGCCAACATACTGACTCAAATCTCTAGCCACTTTAATAATAAAAAATTGGATGTAATAAATATATCACTAGTCACTTTAAACAATGCCACTTTATGTAATGTTTACATACCCTACATTACTCATCTCATATGTATATACTGTACTCTATACCATCTACTGCATCTTGCCTATGCCGTTCGGCCATCGCTCATAAATATATTTATATGTACATTTTCTTATTCATTCCTTTACACATGTGTGTAAGGTCATTTTTGTTAGATTGTAAAATTACTTGTTAGAAATTACTGTATTGTCTGAACTAGAAGCACAAGCACATTTCACTACACTCGCATTAACATCTGCTAACCATGTGTATGTGACCATACAATTTGATTTGATTTGAGTTGACATGAATTACAGCTAGACTTACGTCTGAAGTTGATATCGTTATCTTTCATCATTTAGTATCCACTCTTTAGAACCAAGCTGTACAGTCAAACAAGATCACCCAACATTATGCATCTGTATAGCCCAGATTTGGATTTTCCCATCAAGAATACATCCCCCAAGGGCAAGTCCTCCTTTCTTTTAATCACATGATTCAACCTGTGATGTAAGCAAAGTTGTATGTCTTCTCTGCAACCTATCACCCCCTTGACCAAATGACAGTTGTTTCCCAGCCCAGAGCAACAACTCAGAGAGATAGATGCAGTCACGGACGTAGACCAAAGCCAGGTGATCGGCAACGTGTGTGAACTTGCCCTGACTGTCAGAGCGCTCTGACATCACAATGACCTCTTTGGAGGAACCCATGACTCATCACAAGTCATAGTGTGTCCCAAATGACACCCTATTCCCTATGGGTCCTGGTCAAAAGTAGTGTACTAAGTAGGGAATCGGTTGCCATTTGGGACAAAAGCATGTGATGCTGAATCCTGGTGGCCTACAATAGAAAGCATATTACATTATCATTATGCCATAGATGTTCATCAGCCATCATCACTTACCTCAATTAATCAATACCCATAGAGAGTACATACAATGTACACCAACAGTATAAGTCTGTATAAGGTGATTGTCACGTATAGTCACCTTTTAATTACAGTGTAGTGACGATGATTACAGTGTGATGCAATACCAGCACACACAGGGTGGTCCAGGTGTGTTACAACAGAGGACCCGCATGAGGCACACACATTCAAAGGTGAAAGCGTTGACTTCAATAGGTTTAAATGTTATCACAATACAGTGAGGTAGTATTGATCTATATTGTCACAGCTAAATAATTCTGAACATTTAGCAAATATTGTTGCTTGATTGGTGGTTAGGCTGATAGCTGGCCAAAAGTAGGCTACATGAAAAGTGCAATACTGTTAATATAACCATGTGTTAGTGTGGGTTTTCAATGAATGTAGGTAAATCACAAGCTCATATGCATTCTCAGCAACAAAAGAGTGATCAAATTAGTCTACCATGTCCCGGACCTTCTGTGTGTGCATCTCTCTCTCTCTCTCTCTCTCTCTCTCTCTCTCTCTCTCTCTCTCTCTCTCTCTCTCTCTCTCTCTCTCTCTCTCTCTCTCTCTCTCTCTCTCTCTCTCTCTCTCTCTCTCTCTCTCTCTCTCTCTCTCTCTCTCTCTCTCTCTCTCTCTCTCTCTCTCTCTCTCTCTCTCTCTCTCTCTCTCTCTCTCTCTCTCTCTCTCTCTCTCTCTCTCTCTCTCTCTCTCTCTCTCTCTAAACCTGTTGTATTCGGTGCACGTGACAAATAAACTTTGATTTGATTTGAGTGGGACAACATTCCACAGGCCACAATCAACAGCCTGATTAACTCTATGCAATTTGTCACGCTGCATGAGGCAAGTGGTAGTCACACCAGGTACTGACTGGTTTTCTCATCCACGACCCTACCTTTTTTAAAAAGGTATCTGTGACCAACAGATGCAGATTTGTGTTCCCAGTCATGTGAAATCCATAGATTAGGCCTAATGAATTTACTTCAATTGACTGATTTCCTTATATGGAACTCTTTGGAATTATTGCATGTTGCGTTTATATTTTTCTTTAGTGTATAATCTCCACCCGGCACATCCAGAAGAGGACTGGCCACCCCTCAGAGACTGCTGGTTGCTCTCCAGATTTCTTCCTAGCTTCTGCTTTTCTAGGGTTTTTTCCCTAGCCACTGTGCATCTGCATTGCTTGCTCTTTAGGGTTTTAGGATGGGTATCTGTATAAGCACTTTGTGACAACTGCTGATGTAAAAAGGGATTTATAAAATACATTTTATTGATTGATTGTTTAAGATCCTACATCTGTATGAGACCAGGGCTCACAACCAGGAATGAAAAAGGGGCGGGACAGACAGAACAAGGGTGGCACATTGTAACTCATACACACAAAACATCATACCACCTTTTCACCCATATGACAATACATTTGGCGAGTTTGTTTTGCATGGCTGGTGCCCTGGGTACGTGGAGATTTCACCTAAGGACCAATGGAATGGTCAAACATTTACAAACTCTGCCCACCCGGGACACCGGGACATGCGAAACAAACTCACCCAAAGAGTTCTAAGTTGGCAGAAGCTCATGATAAAAACATTGTGTACTGTATGGCTACTCTGTACTTTAGTGGAATTAGATATGTTACTTAACAAGGACAATGTAGAATACAATGTAGAGAACAGGGATGATAGTAGTGACCCATACCTGCACAGCAAATTTTCCAGTGTTATTATTGATTTTGTATACTCTGAGAGTGTTAAATCAACACTGAAAGTGCTGCGTCTTTGGACCCATATAGACACCGGAACAGTGTTAAATTAAGACACTGCTTAGTACAAAGCCTTATTCAAATATTTCCCAGAGTGCCTTTCAAGTACATTTTTAAGTTACCACCCATGACTGTAATTGTTAGCGACAGAGACATGGCTGTTGCATTCATATGTTTTGTGTCCTATGGACTTCACCAAGTGAGATCCTTAGCAAATATGTTATCATAAAATTAACACAATACCATACACATTTCATAAGGCCTCATTTTGAGGAGCTAGTTTTACACTGATACAGGGGCCTAAAACTCATACACATCTATTTTAACCAAAATCTTGCCCATCATTATCATCTCAGGATGAACTATTGCAGGTAAAGTAAGCCTGTATACTCATGAGGTGATACTGAAGTGATACACCATGGTGTGGCTTTGCCAGTATAAATCAATGTATTGATCAGTCTGACAACTGATTGACAATCGCATGGCCAAGCCGTTACAAAGAATCTGTTCATAATCAATAGATCAAACATGCCAACTACTAAATCAAACAATTTACTATTCAGATGACTGACAGATCAGGTAGGATATTCCTGTTTCTGTTTCCTCCACACAACGTGTGTTTGGTTAATCCCATGTATAACTGACAGCTATACGTTTCCAATCAACCAGAACTACGTATAACTGATTGCTATACGATTCCAGTCAATTCACCCACATAACCTATCTGCAAACAATTAAACAACTTCTGAGAGAGGGGAAACAAGTATTATTTTGAATTACAGTGAGCGATTGTATTTCCTTGTCTGATTCTGTAGCACTAAACTGGAACGAGCTGGTCGGTTGTAAGGGTGTAGCTGTAGGATTACATATGCTTCTGATAAACAACCTCCCCCTTCTGGTTATGCATTTCATATTAGACTTTGATGTTCTTTAATCCAGACGAACAACAGAGGTTTCCAATGTGTGATCTGGTGATTTGCCAATTTGCCAATTTCCAATTGAACCTAGTGTTTATGGAAACAGGGCTTGAGGAAAAGTTTAAGCTGTCCAGTCTAGTTAGTGTTAGTTAGCTAACTGTGTGTGGTATGTGTGTGTGTGGGTGTGTGAGAGAGAGCTGTGCTTTACAGGAAAAGAGCAGGATATCCAACAGCATCAGGAAGGAACACAACTAATCAGCCAATCTGTGGAACCCCTTAAGTGGGCTGAGGCTTCGCGTCTGTGTCTGTGTGTCAGTGCTCGCATGTGTGTGTGTGTACGTGTAAATGAACAGATTCTCAAACCTCAATCCGGAATCCTATCTAACGTCTAACGGGCAGAGGCTCAAGTCCACTAATCAGGGCTTTAGACTCTTTTTATTAAGCATTGATAAATTCCAAGACCCTTTCAAATAATTTGGCGGAGATGAGATTTGAAAGGCTTAATATTGTGGCAATTAATCTACTGTAAGCCAAGAGCATTTTCCCTGCTCTGACTGTGGCCAGTGTGGGGGGCAATGTTTTGAGCAGTTTTGTGTGGATGGTACGGGGTGGGGGGTAACTGAGCTGGTGTAAGTGGGGGGGTAACTGTTTGAGTTACTTGTCCTAATTAATCAATTAATCCCTGACGCTTTTAAATTACAAGTGTGAGCGGGCAGGGGTGCCCAGTCTGAACCTTTTAAATACAAGAGAGGGCAACAAACAAGCATAACCCTTTAGTGAAAACCGAAACAACCAACTGACCAAACAAACAAATACGTTTCCACTCATTCATTTTCACAATTTTGGTACTGCTGTATATTTAAAATGTGCTCATGTAGCTCACCTGGAGTGTGGTTACTTGACCTAAAGGTCTACATATCTTAGCTAACAGAAAGGGGTCAAGGAAAGCCGCTCCCTCCCCCCCCCACATATGTTCCCCCTCCCCTCCCATGCTGAACTCAATGTTGAATCCCAATCCCAATCCTGTGGCATGTTTCCACCCAATCTGACAGGTCAACAACCATGCCACAATCTGTTCTTGAAAACATTTCCTGGAATATCAGATCGCTCCCTCGTTTGCTTCAATTGGGAAGGAAGAAGGTCTGGTGCCGGGGAGGCCGGGGATTCAGGGCAGGATTTATGGGAGAGTGTAATTTGCCGGGAGCCGAGCCGGAAAAGAGCTACAGTTTCAGGAGCTTCCCATCATCCATGGACATCCACCTAATTTGGGACAGAACTGAGACTGCTCTGCAAAAAAGGCCTCTTTGCTTTATGTAAATCTGTAGCATGTTTTTATAGGTCAACAATCATTGGGGCAGGAGGACAAAGACTACTGTACCTGCTTGTCTTTAAGAGACATTTGTCTCTTTAATAAATAAATATAGTTAAGCAGTGTAAATGTAAATCTATGTGCGGATTGATATGCTGTGTCCTGTATGGGCCAGCCAGCCAGCTAGTCGGAGTGCTGTAGGTAAGAGCAGCTGCTCTACTCTAAGTCCCAGTGAGACAGTGAAAGCAGCTTAAAGCTCCGCACAAGCCTGATAAACAAACAAGTAAGCAAAAGGGGGAAACCACCCCTAAGCCACGACAAGACGTCTGCTGCAGGAATAAACTCAACCACTAGATCTACTGCCACTAGATCTACTGCCACTAGATCTACTGCTATGGGACAGCCTCAGCTAACAATAGCTGACTATAGGGTCTCATACAAAAGCCAACCAAACCCCGGCCTAACCATTCATAACTGTTGTTGTTGTGTGGAATGTCAAATGGAATGCTCTGTGGATAATTTATGTGCAGTGAACTTAGAATGCATTGATTTTTTAGGGTGGTTTGTGTTGAGCCTCATACCTGGCTCTTGGTTATGAATAGAGGGAAGGGATTAGGAACAGCTCAATAATTAACCTTTGTTCATTCTTGTTCTCCTCTCCTCTCCTCTCCTCTCCTCTCCTCTCCTCTCCTCTCCTCTCCTCTCCTCTCCTCTCCTCTCCTCTCCTCTCCTCTCCTCTCCTCTCCTCTCCTCTCCTCTCCTCTCCTCTCCTCTCCTCTCCTCTCCTTAACTGCCCTTTAGAGAAACACAAGGAGTACTTTATACCATTCCCCAAATAATAATATTTAAAATCCATATTAGTGTTCTTCTTCCCAAAAACTTTGGTCAACAGATGGTTTCCTATATCCCTCTCCACCCCCCATCACCACACACTCCTACTTGCCTTCCAGCTTGGACATGTGTTAACAAGACTCTGTCCTAAAAAGCCCCTACGGATATCTTGCTATTTCATCCCAAAGATAGATTTCTTTTAATATGTCACAACATGTGCCCACAAAAACATGAAAGGCTTTATGATTATGCTTTTACGAAGATAGTGTTTCATTCATGAAGAGACTGTAGGCTACTTGTGATATATAATTTGTCAGAATTATAAACCGGGTGTTGGCAACTTCTAGGCTACACTTCAAACTTAAAAACCCCAGTGTCGTGGTTCCACAAAAATCTGAAAGTTCCCAGCAGGCAAAGCTGGTTAAAGTGACGTCATTCTGGTCCCAAAATGGTTGTAATGATGTCAATTCAACCACTTCAAGACTTAGAGCTTAGCATAAAGACAGAGCAACAACATTGACTAGCGTAGCTTACAACTTATTCTGCACAGTAAGATTAGCCTAGCTACGTAATAATGACTTTACATAATCCACCATCATAAGATTTGCTCTCCCACTACAGCGTTGTTCTGCTCTTTTATGAGCTAAGGGCTAAAGACTGCCCTTCCATAACCAATTAAGTGCCCTACCACTGGCTAGGAAGCTTCCCTGCTGAAGGCTTTAGCCACTGTTCAGTCATTAATTCCATGCAGCAGCAGAAGTGGCCAGTTATTAACAGTAATCCACAGGGGCTGGAACAACAGACACATTGTAGCATAAGACTACTACTGGGCTCCAGACAGCAAGCTCTCAGGAATGGTTGTTGTCTTGTGTAGAATGGGTTCAGTCAAATGTTTCTAAGGAGAGGCGCTGGTCAGTAGCTTTATCTCACAAAAACAACAAAAAAGTTTGGTCATGGGGCAAATTTTAAATAATTTTTCCCTTCACTCTAGCTCCAACTCTATCTCCAACTCTAGTTCCAACTCTAACCCTAACCCTAGCTCCAACCTAACCCTAACTCCAACCTAACCCTAACTCCAACCTAATCCTAACCCTAACTCCAACCTAACCCTAACCCTAGCTCCAATCTAACCCTAACCCTAGCTCCAACCTAACCCTAACTCCAACCTAACCCTAACTCCAACCTAATCCTAACCCTAACTCCAACCTAACCCTAACCCTAGCTCCAATCTAACCCTAACCCTAGCTCCAACCTAACCCTAACCCTAGCTCCAACCTTACCAAAACCCTAACCCTAGCTCCAACCTAACCCTAACCCTAGCTCCAACCCTAACTCTAGCTCCAACGCTAACCCTAATCAGTAATCCTAATCCTTACCTTAAACCTAACCCTAACTTCAAGTCTATCCTAATACAGGTTGTTTAGTCAGTATGCCCTGTATCTTAAAACCTGTGCTCCAGTCCTGTGTCTAATAATGTTTTGAATCCCTGAGGTAATAAAATAAGTCAATGTGCCCTTGAGCAAGTCACTTAACCCTAATTTCTACTGCACAGTGCCTTCGGGAAGTATTCAGACCCCTTGACTTTTTCCACATTTTGTTACGTTACAGCCTTATTCTAAAATGTATTACATAAATAAAAATCCTTAGCAATCTTCACACAATACCCCATAATGACAAAGCGAAACAGTTTTTTTCTCCTTATTTACATAAGTATTCAAACCCTTTGCTATGAGACATGAAATTGAGGTCTGGTGCATTTTGTTTCCATCGATCATTCTTGAGATGTTTCTACAACTTGATTGGAGTCCACCTGCGGTACATTTTATTGATTGGACATGATTTGGAAGGCTACACACCTGTCTATATAAGGTCCCACAGTTGACAGTGTATGTCAGAGCAAAATCCAAGCCATGAGGTCCAAGAAATTGTCCATAGAGCTCCGAGACAGGATTGTGTCAAGGCACAGATCTGGCGAAGGGTACCAAAAATGTCTGCAGCATTGAATGTCCCCAAGAACACAGTGGAATCCATCATTCTTAAATGAAAGTTGTTTGGAACCACCAAGACTCTTCCTAGAGCTGGCCGCCCAGCCAAACTGAGCAATCAGGGGATAAGGGCCTTGGTCGGGGAGGTGACCAAGAACCCAATGGTCACTCTGACAGAGCTCTAGAGATCCTCTGTAGAGATGGGAGAACCTTCCAGAAGGACAACCATCTCTGCAGCACTCCACCAATCAGGACTTCATGGTAGAGTGGCCAGATGGAAGCCACTCCTCAGTAAAAGGCACATTACATTCTGCTTGGAGTTTGCCAAAAGGCACCTAAAGACTCTCAGACCATGAGAAACAAGATTCTCTGGTCTGATGAAACCAAGATTGAACTCTTTGGCCTGAATGCCAAGCGTCACATCTGGATTAAACCTGGTACCATCCCTACGGTGAAGCATGGTGGTGGCAGCATCATGCTGTGGGGATATTTTTCAGTGGCAGGGACTGGGAGACTAGTCAGAATCGAGGCAAAGATGAATGGCGCAAAGTACAAAGAGGTCCTTGATGAAAACCTGCTCCGGACCTCAGACTGGGGCGAAGGGTCAACTTCCAACAAGACAACGACCCTAAGCACACAGCCATGACAACGCAGGAGTGGCTTCAGGAGAAGTCTCTGAATGTCCTTGAGTGGCTGAGCCAGAGCTCGGACTTGAACTCGATCGAACATCTCTGGAGAAACATGAAAATAGCTGTGCAGCAATGCTCCCCATCCAACCTGACAGACCTTGAGAGGATCTGCAAAGAAGAATGGGAGAAACTCCCCAAATACAGGTGTGCCAAGCTTGTAGCGTCATACCCAAGAAGACTCAAGGCTGTAATTGCTGCCAAAGGTGCTTCAACAAAATACTGAGTAAAGGGTCAGAATACTTATGTAAATGTAAAAATGTTTAAAATAAATTTGCTAAAATAAAAAAATAAAACGTTTTTGCTTTGTCATTATGGGGTATTGTGTGTAGATTGATGAGGAAAAAAATATATTTAATACATTTTAGAATATGGCTGTAACAAAATGTGGAAAAAGTCAAGGGGTCTGAATACTTTCTGAAGGCACTGCAAATCGCTCTGGATAAGAGCATCTGCTAAATTACTAAAATGTCAAATGTAAAATGCTGGGTTAAAAACAACCCAGTTTGGCTTATTTGGTAACCCATCGTTGGGCAAATACTGGACAGAACACACACTGGGTTGTATAAATAACCCAACAAGTTGGGTTGTTGGGATTACCCAAACATAGGTTAATCATCAGTTGGGTATTTTTTACTCATGCTGCGTTGACCTAGCAGCTGGGTCTTTTTTAATGCAATCCTTAGGTTCATTTCTGGGCGTGTTTTTGGGTCGTGGATTTCAGCTGGATCTTACTGGCCACCGATGAGAGTAAATGTCATTCCTGTTCATCATGTTAAGTTCACATACTGCAAATTAAAATAATTTTCCTTAAATTTTTTGGCATTTTACACATTCTTCTATAATATGAAAGGTGCAATATACAGAAATTGCTCTGCCATTTCCTGGTTGCTAAAATTCAAATAGCCTAATTTCAGTTTATGCAACAAAACAAGCAGTCATTGTGTAGAGAATCATTGTACCATCTAAACCACTGTGAAGTATATTTTCCATAACCAAAAATATAGTATTTTTAGCTGTTTGAAGTTGAAACTTAAGAAAGGAAGAATAGAAATAGCACATTGCTTCTTAGACATGCTTTCAATGAGAATGACAGATATATAACTCTCATTTCTATGTGAATTTGTTCAGGTCTCCCAAAGAGTTACATACTGCAGCTTTAAGATCATTTGTTTACGTATTATAATAAGGTACACCACCTTATTGCATCCCAGAAATGGGATTTACATAGGCTTTCTTTATTCTTTATTTTTGGTGAAAAGTTTTATTGTTGCATTTCCTTTAAAACAGCTCATATCATATCATAATTTTATACACATAAAAACGGCATAAAAGCATAAAACACACCATTTGAATATTACATTTAAATTTGTTAACAAGTACATGTTGTTAAAAACAATAGAAACAACCATGAATAAAAGTAATTTTTGTTGTAAAACATCCAATCTGTAAAAGCCATTTAAAATGTGTACAAATGATTAAACAAGAGTAAAACATTTTTAAGATATGAAAACATGTTAAAAGTCACTTTGTTAAAAAGCTGTCTTCGGTCCTTTGTACAAGAACGGGGTGAGTTCTTATCAAACTCGCTTTCTCCTGCTCTTCTGAATTAATAACCATCCTGTCCTTCGGGGCCCAGAGGAGATCCCTCCCCTAGGCGCATCGCCCTAGACGCCACAGCACTGTCAGGCCGTGGCCGCCGGGATCTTGGGTGTTGTGGGGGACCCTTCGCCTGGGGTCGAGGTCGATTTACATAATCTTTTAGCCTCATTGAAACTTCAACAATTTAAATGTTAGATCTTAACGTGAAAACTGTTCAACTGAACAGATGAACAGGAATGGCATTTACTCTCATGTGTGGCTAAAAATAACTATTTGAAAGCCACGCCCCTAAAGCCATGCCGCTAGTCTTCTGAGCCACATTATTATATATTCCATGTGACGGTTTGCTCCATGCTTACCTAATGCAGCTGTATTATTTGTTCATACTTGTCCCAGGAATTCTGCTGTGTTTTCCTGTGTTCAGCCCTGTTTCATGGGGTCCTCCTATTTATAGTCTCCAAAGGAATGCCTGGAATGACAGCATTGCAACACAAACACATCACATGTGACACTTTGCAATAAATTAGAGAATGATTGATGGTTTATTTTCTTTTTTAATGAGTGTTGAAGGCATTTCATTCCTCTCGTGGCTCTGATAGAGAGTTACCTTCTCCCTATCTCTGTATCTGAGCTCTATAGATATGCTGTATAACAGCAGGAAGGTACATCGCTTGGAGTGTAACTATATGTTTATGTATGGGTTATCTTTGCACTTACACAACAGATGGTGTCTGTGTGTGTTTACTGTGGTGTGTGTGCGTTTCTCTCTCTCTTTATCTCTCTCCTTATCTCTCTCTCCCTCTCTCCCTGCCCCCTACCTCTCTCGCTCTCTCTCTCTCCTTCTCTCTCTCTCCCTGCCCCCCTACCTCTCTCGCTCTCTCTCGCTCTCTCTCTTCTATATACAGTCATGTCCTTGCAGATCCATATCATAATTGCGTGTGTGTACATGTGCTGTATGTGTGTCTCTCTCTGTGTTAGTGTGTGTACTATACAACTATTTCAGTGTGAATTGGCTCCATTTCAAAACCCTGCCACAAAGCTCACAGACATGAGGAGTGTTTGTTTGACACTTCTAGTCACTTAGAGTGTAATATGGGGTTTTTGAGGGGGTCCAACTGCCGTACTGTGTGATCCTGTGTGAAGATGCTGCAGGTGCTTTTTGTACCCACTTTCCCACACCACCAAGGGCACTGGGGGGCACGGACACACTTGCTAACTATTCACCTGACACATTGTGCAAAACCCCACCCTCACAATAGGACTGGATGCTTCCCCTGCAGCTTATCAATGGGCACTGCTATCACTGCCCACCTATTCAAACCAGGGTGAGATTAAAACCCAGCAGCTCATAAGAGATGCTATCACTTTGACGGAACAATCAGAGCTTACCTCTTGTATGAAAGAAAACCTTAAGGAAAAATAGGCCTCTGCATTCCTTTACCTTTCCTTTATATAGAGAGCAGAGAGTAAAGGTGGTTCCTCTTCTCTAATCTGATGCTGATCTGACATGTTAAAGTGTAAAACAGAACAGTAGAGAGGAGAGATCAAAATCTACACTATAAAGACCTACCTGTCATGTCGGGCCTGACATCTAAATGACTTTCTGTTCATGAATCTCAGGAAGGGGCCATGGAGATGGGTGAGCCTAAAGATGGTCCGATGTGGCTCAGTGTTCTCCTGTTGGACTTAGTTGGTACCAGTGGGGTTCTATAAGCAAGTCAGTGGGTACTAAAAATACATGCAGTCTCTGTATTGTTGGTACATCACTTTGAATCGGAAGGGTCCAATTTGTAGCGAGCCCTAGTCCATAAAGTGTCTGGGAAACATTTAGTAGTGAGCTGCAGGCAGAGGGTACAAAAGGCCTCACACAGCTTCCCGTTAGCTATGCATGCTTCCTCTGTTGCTGTGAATAGAGAGAGGGAACTGGGATGGTCGAAAGCACTGAGTGCTCAATTTCTTTTTGCTTTGTTTGTCTCTCGCTTTCTTTCCTCACTCCTGCCCTTTTCCTCTCTATCTCTTTCTCATCTCTCTGTCTACTTCTGTGTCACTCTTTCTTTTTCTTTTCCTCACCCCCTCTCATCTCTCTGTTTTGTCTCTCTCTAGTGTGATGCACCCTGAAGCCTCACCATGGAGACAGGGCGTCTGACTCACTGTTCTGTCCGTGTTCTGCAGCCAGGGCAGCCAGGCCTTTCAGGGATGATCTGTGTTAGTGGGTGACTGTGAGGTAATGGTTAGAGAGGTTGGCAGCACAATGTGGCACCACAGACGTTCGCTTACTGCATCCCTTGGAACTCTGAATTTGTAACTTCTGAACTTTATTTCAACTTTTAGATCAGAATAATGAACCATTGCCCGCATTCGCCAAGGCCAAAATCAAACAAGCATGCCGTCCCAATTTACAGATATTTTATTTTATTTACATGCTGCAGCATTACTTGTCTAGCCACAGTTTTACTTAGTCTGATTTTACTCTGCATAAGTGTTAAACTGGCCACAATAAGGATTTTAAACAACAAACATTTCATTGTCTCAACTGCCAAGCAATGTAATCATGCTCCTTTTCGCTCTACTTTGTCTTGGCTCTCGCACTCGAAGGGGGAAAGAAAATGAAGTGAAACATGATATTACCCCAAACTTTTTAACAAAAAAAGAAATCCCTAAAATAATTCATTAATACCGAGTAGATTATTAATCATTCCATAGTTTGTTCCACTGTTCCACTACTTTATTACACTATCGCAATAAAACCTTGCAGGGCCGGAGTCCATTAAATCATTTTCAAATCACCGCTCGCTAAAGTTCGCCTAACATTGTAAAACAAAAAACAAACAAACGACCACGCTTATTTTAGAAACACTTAACAGACTCAGTGATAGATTTACGAGGGAGGGAGTCAAAGAGCCTCTCTTCTTGTTATTTGGGGAGATGGAAAAGGGGCAAAGGCTCCATGAATGCAGCCCCAGTATTTGTGCATTATTTCATTTTGTGACGTTTTTCTTTCGTCAGTCTCATGTAAAACTCAGGCATCCTCATAAAGCAGCTTCTAGAACAGCATTAACTGTACGTATTTAGCACTTTTGTCATTTAAATTGTGGAAAATGTTTTCCTGCTCTGATGGATGGGGGCTTTAATGAATGCTGTTTATGTATGTGGATTTCCACACATGACTCCACTGTAGACTTTACAACTGTTCTCCCCTCTCCTCCTGTCATTACAAGGTTGAAACAAGCGTTCATTTCATCATTCATCATTTTGATCCTCTGATTTCTCTAATAGGGTCGACTGACTCAAACCCAAACTACATGCCAACTTTTAGGCAGGCTCGTCTGACTCCATGAAAGAGTGATGATGGCTTGGAGACAGACTGTAGTTAGTTGAAGAGCACCTACTGACTCAGCTCACTGTACTGTAAGTTAATAAAAGCTTCTGATAAGTGACATGTCAGTTTGATGAATTATATTGCCGATATGAAGTGTGAAGAGATGGTGTTGGTGGCCCCTCTCTCATGCCAGCCCAGACAATGCCAGCGCAGCCCCCATGGAGATACATGGGCCAGATCCCAAATGGCACCCTATTCCCTATAGTGCAGTACCATATGGCTCTGCTCAAAACTAGTACACTTTATAGGGAATATGGTGCTATTTGAGACACAGGCACAGTGACATGGACAGTGAGGTAATGTTGGGAAAAATGCCATGCAAAGACATGTGTTGGTATCTATTTACTGCTATACTCAATGAGTAATTCAATGTTTTTCATATTCAATGTCTATCTAGCCATTTGATTTGTGTGAATTCAGATCATATTAAGAGCAGTTTTTTTGCAGTCTTTTTAATAAAGAGCTATGAGACATTATATAATACAAATAATCATGATTTTGAGAGGTAGAAAATCTCCATGAAATACTCCCTAATATCTTCATGCAGGTCATAGATGGCTGAGAGCAGTTTAGACTATGTATTATTACACCATAATTACATGGCTTACCATCCTCCCTTTCCTTAATCCTTTCCCACTCCTCCCCTGGGGCCAAAAACCCAATCTTGACCACCAGCTCCCTATTCCTTCGATACAGAACAGAGATGGAACAGTTCATTAATATCATGGTTAATAACATTGATATAAATGTTACTAAAATTGATATAATGGTTGTTTAATTAGGTTAAACCGCTTCAACAGGAAGACAAAAGTCACATTTCGGTTGGAACTTGTGTGCAATTGACCAATAAAGTAATCGTAAAGGTCAATTCTCTTCTATTCACTCCAATTTATCCGGCAATATCATAACATTACATAGTAGGCAAATGTGAATGTACTGGGGATTGTGTTCCAAAGACAAAAGAGTATGTTGAATACACTTTTAAAAAATGTGTTTATGGAATCAATGCGGACAAGTGAGATTTAAGTGTCCTTTGGTTTTGAGATAGCAGATATTTCATCAAATGTGTTTAGAGTGCTTTCGGGAGAAATCTGCAATGTACGCAACTGTGTATAACCTTGAAAGCCATAGGCCTACTGTATATCTGGACACCTGCAGAAGTCATGTTTTGACTGTGTGCCATGTATCTCATACTGTAGTAGAAAACAAACTGATACTAATCCCTCCACACTCCAATAGCTCTCCAACTTCTACTTACATGTTATAGTAGTAACTGCAAACTCAACCATCTTTCACACACAAACTTGAAATAATGGGATGGCATTCGCCTTTTTATTGCTGGTTATTCATTTGTGTATCTGTCTGAAGATACAAAGTAAGTCAAATCTGTGGGAATGTACAGTGGCTGGCTGTCTGCCCTGAGGACCTGCGTCAGACAGACGGTTAAAGCAACAGTGTTTTTATGGAAGTTGTAGATTAGATGAGTATGCCTGGCCAGGTGGGCTTTATGGTCTGGTGGAACAAGGCAACAGTTTGGCCCTATAGTCAGTAGATATGAAGTAAGTAAACAAATACTTTATTGGATATATATCATCCTTTTATCAATATTGGTTCACCTCTCATTTTAGTCCTCTCAGTGCACAGTAATCAATGTTTTAAATTATTTCATAAAAAGTCAACTCTGCAGCCATTGGACCAACTGCAGGGTGGTGTGTCTTCCATGTTGACCTTGTCGACCCCACATGACCTCTCTGCTCAGGGCCCTTAGTAAGTGTTACTGCTCCTGGGCTGCAACAGAACGGTTGAACATTATGTCAATAACAATGAATTAAGGTGTGAATGCACCTGATCCTGATCTAATTCCCTTTGAAAGGAGGATGCTCCAACTCTATACTATGTTTAACAATGACCTCACCGCCAGAAGATCTTCTGGAGGATGAAATGTGGTTTGATTTATTGTACCTTTTTATTGCTACATAAAGTGTCCTTAAGAGCTCTGTGAGGATGAGCACAGATCCCAGAGATAACAAACCTGTGCTTTGAGGTGAGGAAATCAGTCATGGAATATTACCTATATTCAAACACCCTGTAAACATGACCTACCAAACCACCTACAAACATTCCCTACCAGACACCTTACAAACATGACCTAGCCTTACATGTCAGACTGGCCTTACATGTCCACTAACGGCCACTTTAACATGCTGGAGGTCAAGGGATTAGTGGTCTGGGTCACTTCCACAGCTAGAGTTCTAATATAAACCGTACTAAGAGGTCAGTGTCCAAGAGCGGGAGGTCCCTCCTCTCTCCCCCTCCTCCACACCCTCCCTCCCTCCCTCCTCCAACCCCTCCCCCTTCCAAGAGGACAGGCAGGCACCCCATTCCTCTCCTCCTTTATTTCCGTAAGTCATGCAGAACTCACGAGTGAACATGCTGAGTTTGAGCTCATCGGATTAGGCTCTGAGATAGGGATAGACCAAGGAGAACTCATAAGGAATACTATGGCGCTTCCTGTGCTCTCTTCACAGCCCAACACAGACCAACACTCTGACATAGTCAGTGAGAATTAATGGAGTAAACCTATAATCCAAAGTAACACTGACCAAACACTGCTGGAGAAAGAAATGCCTGTGATATTTGGTGTATTTATTGAGACTGGAGTTCAGATTTTGGATTTGACTTTTCAGTTTGAAGTATGTATTACAGTAAAAGAGGAGAGGGTATTTTGGTCACCTGTTGATTGAGGCAGTCCCTCCTTGTCCCTCCTCTCTCGCTCTCGCTTCGTCCTGTACATTTCTTCCTTCTTTTCTTCTTTGTTCTTTCACCAATAATAGCTCTCATTCAGTGGACAGAGGTAAACAGTCAACAGTCACATCACATCATATCAAAGTTGGTATTCAAAGTGAATTACTGTCTGAACAACACCACCTCTGTTCTTCAGGGAAACTCCGGGGGAAGAGGGTACTTTTTGTTGACACCATACTGTCTCCAACTTCAAAACTAGTATCAACTTGTTCTTAATGACACCAAATACCATAATGACATACTGTAGGTATCAGATCAAAGATGACAGAACCAGACTGCATCCTATTACACTAGGTTTTCCTATGCATGATTATGTTGTTGGACCACCAAATGGGATGAACTACAGTATCTATTTTAGCTGATTTAACCAGTGGGGTAGCTGGGGTTTCATGTGGTAGGAGGCCGTCTTTTGAAATGATAAAAACAAAGACAGAAGTATGTTATGGGACGATTGAAGTATATGACGATAGAGGTATGGTATGTGACGGTGACAGAATTCAGCCAGCGGCAGGGGGTGTGGAGGCAAAAATCTGAAGGGCACAGTCAATGTGGGAGTCTGGCCGTGGTAGAGGAACCACCATGGAACGCTGTGCAGTTTCTCCTTGTTGGCGGACGTCGTTGTGTGGAGGGAGGCGGTTGTTGGGATCAGTGAGTAGCAAAAGGAGAAAGAGGGGGATAGAAATCAAATCAAATCAAATCAAATTTTATTAGTCACATACACATGGTTAGCAGATGTTAATGCGAGTGTAGCGAAATGCTTGTGCTTCTAGTTCCGACAATGCAGTAATAACAACAAGTAATCTAACCTAACAATTCCACAACTACTACCTTATACACACAAGTGTAAAGGGATAAAGAATATGTACATAAAGATATATGAATGAGTGATGGTACAGAACGGCATAGGCAAGATGCAGTAGATGGTATAGAGTACGGTATATACATATGAGATGCGTACTGTAGGGTATGTAAACATAAAGTGGCATAGTTTAAAGTGGCTAGTGGTACATGTATTACATAAAGATGGCAAGATGCAGTAGATGATATAGAGTACAGTATATACATATACATATGAGATGGGTAATGTAGGGTATGTAAACATTATATTAAGTGGCATTGTTTAAAGTGGCTAGTGGTACATTTTTACATAATTTCCATCAATTCCCATTTTTAAAGTGGCTGGAGTTGAGTCAGTATGTTGGCAGCGGCCGCTAAATGTTAGTGGTGGCTGTTTAACAGTCTGATGGCCTTGAGATAGAAGCTGTTTTTCAGTCTCTCGGTCCCTGCTTTGATGCACCTGTACTGACCTCGCCTTCTGGATGATAGCGGGGTGAACAGGCAGTGGCTTGGGTGGTTGTTGTCCTTGATGATCTTTATGGCCTTCCTGTGACATCGGGTGGTGTAGGTGTCCTGGAGGGCAGGTAGTTTGCCCCCGGTGATGCGTTCTGCAGACCTCACTACCCTCTGGAGAGCCTTACGGTTGTGGGCGGAGCAGTTGCCGTACCAGGCGGTGATACAGCCCGACAGGATGCTCTCGATCGTGCATCTGTAGAAGTTTGTGAGTGCTTTTGGTGACAAGCCGAATTTCTTCAGCCTCCTGAGGTTGAAGAGGCGCTGCTGCGCCTTCTTCACGACGCTGTCTGTGTGGGTGGACCAATTCAGTTTGTCCGTGATGTGTACACCGAGGAACTTAAAACTTTCCACCTTCTCCACTACTGACCCGTCGATGTGGATAGGGGGGTGCTCCCTCTGCTGTTTCCTGAAGTCCACAATCATCTCCTTTGTTTTGTTGACGTTGAGTGTGAGGTTATTTTCCTGACACCACACTCCGAGGGCCCTCACCTCGTTGTTGTTGGTAATCAAGCCTACCACTGTAGTGTCATCCGCAAACTTGATGATTGAGTTGGAGGCGTGCATGGCCACGCAGTCGTGGGTGAACAGGGAGTACAGGAGAGGGCTCAGAACGCACCCTTGTGGGGCCCCAGTGTTGAGGATCAGCGGGGTGGAGATGTTGTTACCTACCCTCACCACCTGGGGGCGGCCCGTCAGGAAGTCCAGGACCCAGTTGCACAGGGCGGGGTCGAGACCCAGGGTCTCGAGCTTGATGACGAGTTTGGAGGGTACTATGGTGTTAAATGCTGAGCTGTAATCGATGAACAGCATTCTCACATAGGTATTCCTCTTGTCCAGATGGGTTAGGGCAGTGTGCAGTGTGGTTGCGATTGCGTCGTCTGTGGACCTATTGTGTCGGTAAGCAAATTGGAGTGGGTCTATGGTGTCCGGTAGGGTGGAGGTGATGTGGTCCTTGACTAGTCTCTCAAAGCACTTCATGATGACGGAAGTGAGTGCTACGGGGCGGTAGTCGTTTAGCTCAGTTACCTTAGCTTTCTTGGGAACAGGAACAATGGTGGCCCTCTTGAAGCATGTGGGAACAGCAGACTGGGATAAGGATTGATTGAATATGTCCGTAAACACACCAGCCAGCTGGTCTGCGCATGCTCTGAGGACGCGGCTGGGAATGCCGTCTGGGCCTGCAGCCTTGCGAGGGTTAACACGTTTAAATGTTTTACTCACCTCGGCTGCAGTGAAGGAGAGCCCGCAGGTTTTGGTAGCGGGCCGTGTCAGTGGCACTGTATTGTCCTCAAAGCGGGCAAAAAAGTTATTGTGGGAAAGTAGGGCTGACAGGGATGTAGGAGCTGAGGGCTTGACCTCTGAGTCGTGACCTTTGTTCTTATCAATAGGTTTATGTTTCACGGACCCTCGTGCTACAATCGCTCTACTTGGGCATCCCTTCCTCCTCTCTTCCTTCTCTCTGTTATTCCCTCATTCCCCCATTTCTCTGTTATTCACTCTTTCCCCCATCTCTCTGTTATTCCCTCTTCCCCCCATCTCTCTGTTATTCCATCTTCCCCCCCGTCTCTGTTATTCCCTCTTCCCCCCGTCTCTCTGTTATTCCCACTTCCCCCCCATCTCTCTGTTATTCCCTCTTCCCCCCATCTCTCTGTTATTCCCTCTTCCCCCCGTCTCTCTGTTATTCCCTCTTCCCCCCGTCTCTGTTATTCCCTCTTCCCCCGTCTCTCTGTTATTCCCACTTCCCCCCCCATCTCTCTGTTATTCCCTCTTCCCCCGTCTCTCTGTTATTCCCTCTTCCCCCCCGTCTCTCTGTTATTCCCTCTTCCCCCCCGTCTCTGTTATTCCCTCTTCCCCCCGTCTCTCTGTTATTCTCTCTTCCCCCCGTCTCTCTGTTATTCCCTCTTCCCCCCATCTCTCTGTTATTCCCTCTTCCCCCCGTCTCTCTGTTATTCCCTCTTCCCCCCGTCTCTCTGTTATTCCCTCTTCCCCCCGTCTCTCTGTTATTCCCTCTTCCCCCCGTCTCTCTGTTATTCCCTCTTCCCCCCGTCTCTCTGTTATTCCCTCTTCCCCCCGTCTCTCTGTTATTCCCTCTTCCCCCCGTCTCTCTGTTATTCCCTCTTCCCTCCGTCTCTCCGTTATTCCCTTTTCCCCCCGTCTCTCCGTTATTCCCTCTTCCCCCCGTCTCTCTGTTATTCTCTCTCCCCCCCGTCTCTCTGTTATTCCCTCTTCCCCCCGTCTCTCTGTTATTCCCTCTTCCCCCCGTCTCTCTGTTATTCCCTCTTCCCCCCGTCTCTCTGTTATTCCCTCTTCCCCCCGTCTCTCTGTTATTCCCTCTTCCCTCCGTCTCTCCGTTATTCCCTTTCCCCCCCGTCTCTCCGTTATTCCCTCTTCCCCCCGTCTCTCTGTTATTCTCTCTCCCCCCCCGTCTCTCTGTTATTCCCTCTTCCCCCCATCTCTCTGTTATTCCCTCTTCCCCCCATCTCTCTGTTATTCCCTCTTCCCCCCATCTCTCTGTTATTCCCTCTTCCCCCCCCCCATCTCTTTGTTATTCCCTCTTCCCCCCATCTCTCTGTTATTCCCTCTTCCCCCCATCTCCCTGTTATTCCCTCTTCCCCCCATCTCTCTGTTATTCCCTCTTCCCCCCCCCCATCTCTTTGTTATTCCCTCTCCCCCCCCCCATCTCTCTGTTATTCCCTCTTCCCCCTGTCTCTCTGGTATTCCCTCTTCCCCCCCATCTCTCTGTTATTCCCTCTTCCCCCCATCTCTCTGTTATTCCCTCTTCCCCCTCCATCTCTCTGTTATTCCCTCTTCCCCCCCATCTCTCTGTTATTCCCTCTTCCCCCTGTCTCTCTGTTATTGCCTCTTCCCCCCATCGCTCTGACATAGTTTAACCATAGACAGGAGCACCCCTCCCCATCACTAGGAGGACAGAGGAGCAGAGGGGATGTGGGTTGGTTGTAGAATGTTTACCTCTGGTGAGTTAGTTAATTCTCATTTCCTCCTCAACAGTTCCTGTGCAAATGTAATGTCAAATTCTGGAGGGAGTGATCGTGGACATGGGGCCCTCAGAGCTATAGCTGCTCAGGACGAGGTTCAAATGGGGATCAAGGTCAGGTTACACTCCTCCTCACATGTGGGAACACTGCTCAGGGAAATCAGCTCCATGCAATTGTGTGTGTTTCCGGAAAACAGCTTGTAAGTTAGGAAATGAGCTCTATGGGCCCCGATGCAAATCAGAAGCTCACCCTTTCAGTTGCAACCATAAAAGTGTTATTTTCAATGTTAACATATGTGACTTTAGCCTTTAGTGTGCTTAGTGCTCCTCCTTATCAGAGTTACTCAAGTGGCCCTGTGATATGTGTTTTGTTGTACTCTGTCTGGAGAAAGCCTGGGCTTGACAATTATCATGAAACTGAGCCTTAGTGTAGTCTACATTCCACATTATTATTTTGTATTATGTTTGACATTGTTGTCTGACACCATTTATAGTTATGGGTCAATTTTTGGGTTGGAGCAGGACTCTTATCATGTCTACCATTGGTTATCATGCAACAGCCAGCTCAACAAGAGCTCAGCCCCTTGAGTTTGTCCCCAGTCCGCTTCTTTGTTTGTTTAAATTACAGTCTGGGGTGTTTGGGTTATAGAAGGTCATTTCATAATAGTGTTTAAGTAGCCACAAGATTGAGACACAGACACAGAGGGAAGAGGGTGGTAAAAACACGTATCTGTATGCAAATTGTATGCAAAACTCAACCTTTAATTTGGTTTATTTTCCACCAAATTAACCTTGAATTGGCTTTTCTAGTCTTTCTTCTAGCTTTTTTATTAATGCTATTTTTATCGAATTTGCTGTATGGAATAATACAATAAAGTTTTATTCTGAATTTGTGTTTGTGTTTATAATGAATACACATTAGTTCCTGGCAAGGCAGCAGCTACTCTTCCTGCAGTCCAGCAAAATGAAGGCTATTATACCATTTTTAACTTCTCTGGGATATGTGGGAAGCTAACGTCCCACTTGGTCAAAAGCCAGTAAAAATGCAGAGCGCCAAATTCAAATAAATTACTATAAAAATCTAAATTTCATGAAATCACACATGAAAGATACCAAATTAAAGCTACACTTGTTGTGAATCCAGCCAACATGTCAGAATTCTAATAGGCTTTACGACGAAAGCACACCAAACGATTATGTTAGGTCAGAGCCAAGTCACAGAAGAACACAGCCATTTTTCCAGCCAAAGAGAGGAGTAACAAAAAGCAGAAATAGAGATAACATTAATCACTAACCTTTGATGATCTTCATCAGATGACACTCATAGGACTTCATTTTACACAATACATGTATGTTTTGTTCGGTAAAGTTCATATTTACATCCAAAAATCTGAGTTTAGGCGGGACGCTACTGTCTCACTTGGCCAAAAGCCAGAGAAAATGCAGAGCGCCAAATTCAAATAAATTACTATAAAAATCTAACTTTCATTAAATCAAACATGAAAGATACCAAATTAAAGCTACACTTGTTGTGAATCCAGCCAACATGTCAAAATTCAAATAGGCTTTTCGGCGAAAGCAAACGATGCTATTATGAGGATAGCACCAGAGTAAACAAAGAGAGAGAAGCATATTTCAACCCTGCAGGCGCGACACAAAACGCAGAAATAAAAATATAATTCATGCCGTACCTTTGACGAGCTTCTGTTGTTGGCACTCCAATATGTCCCATAAACATCACAAATGGTCCTTTTGTTCGATTAATTCCGTCGATATATATCCAAAATGTCCATTTATTTGGCGCGTTTGATCCAGAAAAACACCGGTTTCAACTTGTGCAACGTGACTACAAATTATTTCAAAAATTACCTGTAAACTTTGCCAAAACATTTCAAACTACTTTTGTATTACAACTTTAGGTCTTTTTTTTAAGTAAATAATCAATCAAATTGAATACGGGATGATCTGTGTTCAATACAGGATTAAATCAAATTGTAGCTAGCTTTCTGGTCACGTGCCTCTAACTAACAGTACACTTCCAGTGACCCTCGTTCAAGATGGCCGTACTTCTTCATTACACAAAGGAAAAAACCTCAAACAATTTCTAAAGACTATTGACATCCAGTGGAAGCGGTAGGAACTGCAAGAAGGTCAATTCGAAATTTGTATTCCCAATGAAAACCCATTGAAAAGAGTGACCTCCCAAAAAAATATCTGAATGGTTTGTCCTCAGGGTTTTGCCTGCTAAATCAGTTCTGTTATACTCACAGACATGATTCAAACAGTTTTAGAAACTTCAGAGTGTTTTCTATCCAAATCTACTGATAATATGCATATCTTATCTTCTGGGGATGAGTAGCTGGCAGTTGAATTTGTGTATGCTTTTCATCCAAACGTGAAAATGCTGCCCCCTATCCTAGAGAAGTTAAAACATTACAATATATTCACAACAGATTTCACAACACATTAAGTGTGTGCCCTCAGGCCACTACTCTAATACCACATATCTACAACACAAAATCCATGTGCACATGTGTGCATAGGGCATATGTTATCGTGTGTGTGTGTGTATGCATGTCTGTGCCTGTGTTTATGTCTCTTTCCCAGCTGTTCCATAAGGTGTATTTGTATTTTTTTTTTATCTAATTTTACTGCTTGCATCAGTTACTTGATCTGGAATAGTTCCATGTAGTACTTGGCTCTATCTATGTAGTACTGTGCACCTCCCATAGTCTGAATACCAAAGGTTTGCTCTCAGAGTGTCAAAAACAAAGCTTGTAACAAAGCTTGTAAAGTCCTGTTTTCTATTCTAATCCTCTATTCTCCCATAGGGGGTTCCCCTTCTGTAAAGATCTCCATCCCCTCTATGAACATACAACTACAGTTAAAGTGTGTCACGTTCCTCTCACAAGGTTTATGGAGAAACGTAGGGCTCTGTAGAAAATGAGGTTTGCTCAACTGACAAAATAATGGAAAAGGCTTTTGTTTCATTGTAAGTCTTGAGACCATAGTCAATGCCTGTGTAGAAACTGCACCATAACAAAACAGACTGATGATGTAACAGATTCTGTAGCTGACACACACTGTGACGTTGTTTCTCTGTAATCCTGGTTGTTGTCTTACTACCTCCACACGCACAACTCCTAATCACACATGGCTGTATGATCGTAGGGTACAGCTTAAAAATACCTACATGGGAAGACGTAAGAGACACTGACGATAGACATTTACACCATGTGTCCAGACTCTGACATTACTGCTAATCCTCACATGGAAAATCTTATTCTGTCTACCTGATCTGAAACTCACTCTGAAACTGAAGCGGTTTGTGTTGTTTCATCTCAGGAGAATAAGGACAGACGATGTACTGTTTTACTTGACTCATGTCTGTTATGTGGTGATATGTCATAAGTTACAATGGTTGTTTTGTTTGACCAAACCAAAGCAATGTTATAAGCGAGATCAACAGAGTAGCTAATGTGTCTCATGTTTCAGTTCCACTGGCGTAAAAACATGGTACAAACAGCCACTCAAGTGCAGTTCAATACTAAATATGAGCTTACAAAACAATGAGTCAACATCACTCAGGAAATAACTCTCCAATGGGGCTTTCCTTAAAAAACAAGGATCTTGTCTTTGTTTACAAGCACAAAACAATCTCTGAGTTTGTCACACACAAAAATAAATGTTTATCTCCACCAGTGATTTTTTGCTTTGAACTAATTATTACACCATCTGCTATAGTCCAGGAAATCATGTGTGCCCTACTTAATTGTTTCAACAACAACAAAAATGTCACTCCACATCCACAATAAACTTTATTGCTCTGTTACAACCGAGCAATCATTGAAAAACTCATTTAAGCTACTGAATGTATTAAGAATTGATCATGTTTTCTTTCTGTTATAGTAAGTTATACTGTGTCTGATTGACTTAGAGCTCCCATATCTTTTCCCCATGCCACATCACAACACCAGCCCAAACTCCAATGGATAAATGCCTCATGTTGCATTACCTTCACTCAGTTCAGGTGTGTGACCAATCTCTGCCAACTCACACCACTTCAGCATTTAGCAATGCTCTGGTCACAGTCAGAGTTGCTTTTTGTCCCCCCCCCCCCCATTACACAGAGAGAGATACCTGAGGGAGTGTCTATAAATCCTCATAGGTGAAGTGCAGATTCAAAGTTGTTTGCCATATCCCATCTACGCTGAACCCACAGGGAGGGGGAGGGGCTTCCCCCATGATCACACCAGCATCGTCCACACACCACAGCTCACCAATAGGACCAGAAGAGAGGAGAGGAGAGGGTGCGTGCATGCGTGCGTGCGAGAGACTAGTCCAGTCCTCACTCTAAAAGGGTTTGTTTCAAGTAATGTCACTGGGAAACGTTACAATATATTGTATCAATCTTGATGACTTAATCCCCTTCATCCCTAGGAACATAGGGATAAACATAGGCTGTAAAAATTACCACTAATTGTGAATAACGTACAATGCCTAGTTCTCACCAGATTCCCAGCTCTCAACAAAAGTGTATATACCGATATACAAACAATATAATCTATAATTATCTTCTGTTCTAAGAATTAAAGATACATGACATGTTGGTTTGTGGTGACACGTCATGACACAGTGGTCTACTTATTATTTCACTTTTTTGCTTTACCCATATCTCTGTTTCTCATGCTAGCCATGACTCCCTGGGCTCAGTGATCTCTTCTGTCATTTGAAGCTGCAGCCGCAAACCTCAGCAAGCACAGAGCTGGAGTGGTGTTGTTTGATTAATGACCATCACGTTGATACATTCCCTCACATGTGGTTTGGCTATTGTGTCACGTGGTTAACCAACACAGAACAGATCTGGGGTCAAATGAAATACAGCTATATTTCTTGGCCTCTGTTTTTATTCTATTCATTACTTTGTCATTTGCCACTAAAAAATAATCATCCAAAGGGTCTTCTTATTTCAACCTGTCATTATTCTTCTCTTTCCCAAGGTTTTAAAAACACATATTTTTCACATTATTCACACACATATTTTGGCGTTAATTCATGTCACATATCAGTTTGCAAACAATGTAAAAAAAATACAAAAAATAAAAAAGGTTTATACACAAACATCGTCTCTTTCTTTCAGCTCAATCCCCCTTGTGTGCTGCCTTAGATTTACATTAGAAGTGCCCATCCAAGAAGGCATAAGGTCATTGGCCACAGATAAAATGACTTCAAATCTACCGTAGCTTTGATTGGACTAGCGAGCTAGAAAAGCGGTCATCATCATGAATCACGTCGACAATCTACTGGCAAATCCTTTTCAATCCTTGTCATACTGTATGAAGATAAATTATAGATAAAAGGTATCGTGCTCATCGTCCATAAACATTACACAACAAGTCGGAAATCGCAAATTCAACAGTGAGTGGTTTGGAAGGAATCAGTGGCTAACTGCAAGCGTTGCAAAGCAATCACTGTTATTCAGTGGATAGGGTGTGTGGTCCAAGTCTGGGTTTGAGGATTTAAAACATCTGTCTGAAATGGTATTTTTTCCAAGCTTAAAAGGATAAACATTCACTCACAACCCCTTGGGCCAGAAAAGGTTGAATACATTGGCCATGCTGTCAATCCAGAATGTCTTCTGCCGTGTTCAAAACACTTGGAAACTCTGAACTGGGAAATCTCAGACTTCAGTGAGTTCAAGACAACTGTAAACTCTGTAAAAAACTAGCTCCGACTGGGAAAATACGTTTTCAATGGTCATCCAACTTGGAATTCTAAGTCGGGAACTCGGACCTCTTTCTAGAGCTCCGACCTGAAGATCACTGACGTGGTGATTCAACCTTGTTTTTTTCAGAGTTCCCAGTTGTCTTGAAAGCACCTTTGATGACAAAATTTGCCCACAAGAAGGACCGCCGTGCCACCTTCCTGTTCAAGTGAGCACAGCACAACAACTGTGAGTCCAAAATGTATTGTCTGATGCTGCATAAATTAGCTCATGTGCTTTTCTTCACAAAGAGGGGATACTATATAAAGTTGTTGGTTCTGTAACCATGTTTGCGAGTGACAGTCTCTTCAAATTCAAATATTTGTTTTCAACAAAAAGTTCAGAAATAGATCATTCCAGTTGATATTGCGAGAGTTGTTTTGCTTGCGAAATGTGCTGTCTGAGCTTCGGTATATTGTCTATAGAAAGTGGATCCTCGTGATTGTATTTTCCTTCCTTTTAAGACCACATACTGTAGGCCTAATAAAATACTTCAAATGGTAGGCTTACCACGTCTCTCTCTCTCTCTCGCTTTCTGTGTGTGGTGACTTAAAGAAGAGTAAAGTGAAGGCCAGATCACCTTGCTGAATTTATCTGAAGTAACATCTATCTGAATTTCTGTCCGTGTCCATTTTGAAAATGCTGAAGGAATAGGCCTACCTTGTCACAGCTCGTTTGCTTGCACTAGCTTATACTTAGTACTAAGTGTTAAGAACAAATATTATGAATTTACTGAACATGAATGTAATAATGTTTGTGTATGAGTCAAAAGTCAAAACTCATGTTGCCGTTCATTATTACTGAAGGACAATGTGGTTCTTATCGACTTACACAAATCCACAAGGAGTCAGTAGTAACCACTCTTGACGCACGGATCCCTTTAGCGGGATCATTTTCGTAAACAAACGCTGAATTGCAGAGCGCCAAATTCAAAAAAAATACTACAAATATTTATTTTCATGAAATCACAAGTGAAAAATACCAAAACACAGCTTAGCTTGTTGTTAATCCACCTATCGTGTCAGATTTTGAAAATATGCTTTACAGAGAAAGCAATCCAAGCGTTTGTGAGTTTATCGATCACTAGACAAAACAGTAAGAACACCTAGCAGCCATGTAGAATGGTCACGAAAGCCAGAAAAGCAATAAAATGAATCGCTTACCTTTGACGATCTTCGGATGTTTGCACTCACGAGACTCCCAGTTACACAATAAATGTTCCTTTTGTTCGATAAAGATTTTTTTTATATCAAAATACCTCCATTTGTTTGGTGCGTTATGTTCAGTATTCCACAGCCTTAGGCAAGTCATCAAGGCTTGACGAAAATTCCATATAGTAAAGGTCGTAAAAACATGTCAAACGTTTTTAATAATCAATCCTCAGGTTGTTTTTAACATCAATAATCGATAATATTTCAACCGGACTGTAAACTATTCAATACTGGAGAGAAAGAAAATGTTGAGCAACGAGTGTCGCGCGCAAGAACTAATGGAGGGATAAATCTCGCTCATTTTTCAAAATAAAAGCTTGAAACTATGTCTAAAGACTGTTCACAGCCTGAGGAAGCCACAGGAAAAGGAATATGGTTGATATCCCTTTAAATGAAGGATTGGAACAGGGATGGAACAGGGATTTTTCCAAATAGAAGCTACTTCTGGGTTGGATTTCCTCAGGTTTTCGCCTGCAAAATCAGTTCTGTTATACTCACAGATAATATTTTTACAGTTTTGGAAACTTTAGAGTGTTTTCTATCCTACTCTGTCAATTATATGCATATTCTAGCATCTGTAACTGAGAAATAGGCAGCTTACAATGGGAACGTAATTTTTCCAAACATAAAAATTCTGCCCCCTAGCTTCAAGAGGCAAGTCATCCATATCAGCTATGCTTTAAAAAGGTAGCAAATGAGGCTGAATGAACTGTGTCGCTGCCAGACAGAGCTCCTCTGATAGCCAGGTGTAGCGGTGGTAAGGATTCACTCCATGGTGCTGAAAGGAAAGCTCTGCTGTTGGGACAGCTTTATGTGGGCCCCAACAGTTTGTGGGCACTGTTTGTAACCGTTACACTGCAATTAATGTATAGCTTAGTGCTGTGTTGTGTAGTGGCTTTGCTGGCATGCATCAACAACACAAAAATGGAGTTTGCCCCACCAAGACTTACATGCTAAAATCGCCACTGGTGGTGGCGATTGAAATAGAGTAGGCTGCCTACATGGGCGGAGAATCACGTGGCAGTTAACTTGAATACAAAATTAACTTCAATATGATTAGACTGTAGTTTACTACAGTGTCTGTAAATAAAGGGCGCTCAACCAATGGGAGTCGAAGTACAATCAAAACTATTTATCATCATTGAAAAGGAAAAGGCACAACACACACATAGGTTAGACTACTATGGTGAGCGAGCATTGCACCTTTTAATTTTCATAAGTATTGTTTACCCATTTATTTGTCTGTGCCTGTAAATCGTCCTCCTTAAAGGTAGGCTATGATTAGGCTACAGTTTACTACATTGCCTAGCAATAGGCCTAAATATTGATTGCCTGTATTTCTCTGTCCCTCCAACTCTGCTCTCTTCAAACTACATCTAACATATTGGCTGATAAAGCCCAGTAATACAATGTAGGGGCCATGTAGGAATCTCTGGTAAGTTAACCTATTTCCTAAGTTATTTTTGCGCATTTGATATTGCCTATAGTGTACAAAACTGCTGGGACCATGGCTGTCAAGTAAGCTGCGTCACATACGGCTAAAATAGCATTGTGGGACTGAGGTTGGGTTTGGGACCAGTTTTTGCCGTAGCAGGTGGGAGTTGGACAGAACTCCAGCTGGTGCAGGTGGGAGCGGGATGAAGAAATCGGTCCAGCGCAGACCTCTACTTCACCATGACATTGAAGCCTGTAAAGTTAGAGCTATTTATTACAGTGTCAGTGTGAAAAGTAGGGAATTAGCTTGGGAAACTGACAGATCAATAACGCAATAAAACTCACATTGCACTGAAATCACTTCAGAATATGAATATTGAATTGTTTGGCCGATGGTTTAATCGTTTGATTCAGGTCTAGTGTGATTGAGGCAAAAGGAATAGCTGACGTTAGCCAACTTTTGGCCAGCTCTCTCTCGGTACATCAACTGGCTAAAGCTAGCCAAGTTCATTTACTTCTGAAATGGGACAAAACAAAGGCTACAAAACATTTACGTACAAAAAACTGTTGTTAGATATTAACAATAGCCACCTCATATCGCTATCTGACAGGTAACTAGAGGCTAGAGCTGACCTGGCTGTGGTAGCTACTAGCTAGCGTAGCTTATTCATTCACCTCAGTCGAGAGGGGATGAAACATTAGCTAACGTTGCATGTCAGTTACAATACTAGCTCAGCACTGCGAATAAACATTAGTTTCGTTTTTTACTGTTACTTAAACAGCAGCTACATCAGTCAACTAAATAGTAGCCACATACACATTGATCTACGGGTTCCCATGGGGGACCTGTATGAGAAAATGTATGACCTCACGAATGTAAGTCGCTCTGGATAAGAGCGTATGCTAAATGACTATAATGTAAAATGTAAATATACTCTCCCATGCTGGTCCAGCCAGCCTTCCAGAAGCTTCACCTTCACACAGCCTGTCAGCCCAGGTGTTCATTTGGTGTTTGTTTGGTCATAAATCTAGCCGCCTGAACACTCCAAGCAGCATATCCGACCGCTTGGAGTCATCCGCATGGTCCTAAAGCACACCATTTACCACTTTTTGTATCACATTGTAATGATAAAACTGGGGGGGAACAGAAATGCAATTTCAGAATGTGTGTGGGGGGGGGGGGGGGGGGACATGACCCCGTCCCCCCCGTCCACAGTGAAAGTTGTGCCCCTGATGTGTACTGATTAAGGTCATGTGGGGTTAGCAAGTTTGGGATCATGTAAAGCAGTGGATTATGAGTCACAGATGATTTCTCTGTCTCTGTAGAGAATGCCAGTGTCTTTATTGTCCCTGATAACTGAGGGCATATAACAAATGTTCCTATTTCAGTTTTTACTTTCTTTTACTGGAAAATATATCAAATTAAATATGTGTGTGTTTATGTTTTTAATGTATGAGATAAGGCCTTGTTCATGCTTGTTTAGGGGTATGATAGTGTAACAGAGTATGCCTCTTTTGGGGGAAATGGGAGATATTTAGTTTCTAATTATGCCAAATTATGGGTTGAATTATGTTGAATCACTATGAAGAGATGAATCATGTTTTATATTCGTGCAGTTTTATATTCGTGCACTACAGAATAATTACAGTGCCTTCGGAAAGTATTCAGACCGCTTTACTTTTTTTCACATTTTGTTAGGTTACAGCCTTATTCTAAAATGGATTCAATATAATTTTTTTCTCAGACATCTACACACAAAACCCGATAATGACAAAGTGAAAACAGTTTTGACATTTTTGCAAATGTATTAAAAATATAAAACAGAAATACCTTATTTACATAAGTATTCAGACCCTTGGCTATAAGACTCAAAATTGAGCTCAGGTGCATCATGTTTCCATTGATCATCCTTAAGTTGTTTCTACAACTTGATTGGGGTCCACCTGTGGTAAATAGAATTAATTGGACATGATTTGGAAAGGCACACACCTGTCTATATAAGGTCCCACAGTTGACAGTGCATGTCAGAGCAAAAACCAAGCCATGAGGTCAAAAGGAATTGTCCGTAGAGTGCTGAGACAGAATTGTGTCGAGGAACAGGTCTAGGGAAGGGTACCAAAACATTTCTGCAGCATTGAAGGTCCCCAAGAACACAGTGGCCTCCATCATTCTTAAATGAAAGTCATTTGTAACCACCAAGACTGAGCAATCAGGGGAGAAGGGCCTTGGTCAGGGAGGTGACCAAGAATCAGATGGTCACTCTGACAGAGCTCTAGAGTTCCTCTGTGGAGATGGGAGAACCATCCAGAAGGACAACCATCTCTGCAGCACTCCACCATTCAGGATCAATCAATCACCAATCAGGATCGCGGCAAAGACGAATGGAGCAAAGTACAAAGAGATCCTTGATGAAAACCTGCTCCAGAGCGCTCAGGACCTGAGACTGGTTCACCTTCTAACTGGACAATGACCCTAAGCACACAGCCAAGACAACGCAGGAGTGGCTTCGGGAGAAGTCTCTGAATGTCCATGAGTGGCCGAGCCAGAGCCCGGACTTGAACTCGATCGAACATCTCTGGAGAGACCTAAAAATAACTGTGCATCAACGCTCCCCATCCAACCTGACAGAGCTTGAGAGGATCTGCAGAGAAGAATGGGAGAAACTCCCCAAATACAGGTGTGCCAAGCTTGTAGCGTCATACCCAAGAAGACTCAATGCTGTAATCGCTGCCAAAGGTGCTTCAACAAAGTACTGAGTTACGTTTGATAGCGGAGCACCGAGGCACGCGCCAAACTTGCTAAGCAGTTTATTTTGAAGCAGTGTGCCGATGCCTGTGTCGCTTTATCAGAAGCATGTGATCAATTGTTACGCACGCCTCTGTGAAGAGGGAACGCAACACCCTGCTACAACTCAACTCCCCGTGAAGTGAAAGAGGTATGGACTGTAGGTGTGAGAAAGAACAACAAAAGGCAGAATTGCCCATTTACTAGGATTTTATTTCTTTACACGGTAATATGGGGAAAAGGGGCTGGACGGAACCAAAGCAAAGAAAATAAATATCAAAGCTCCCCCTCTCCTATCTAACCTGCCTACCCACTACTTACCTAATTTAGCACCGCCTGGTGCGCTAACCAAAATACAGGGGGTGGTCCGCCCAGGTCTTACCTAGTGTGCCTAGACAGTGAATATACTACGGGTATATGTATGCCCGCGGGCCTCTTGCCTAAGCACTCCCTAGGTGCCTTCCCCTTCCCCCCTGTGAACAAATGAAACAGAATAACAAACAATTACTCAAACAAACTAAGAAACCAAGGACATCAAATAAGCTCTATCTGATAATGCAACAAACTAACACAGTACATACCAAATCACTTTCTGATAAACAACCAACACTATATCACCCTCAGCCATGATCTCTCTCTAAATCACAATCAATCTCCTCAGCCTGCAATCTCCTCAGCCTGCAATCTCCTCAGCCTGCAATCTCCTCAGCCTGCAATCTCCTCAGCCTGCAATCTCCTCAGCCTGCAATCTCCTCAGCCTGCAATCTCCTCAGCCTGCCTATGATCTCTCTCTTCTGAACAACAGAACACTGGCTTTTATAGCTTCAGAAGGCATTGGTAATTAGAGACAGCTGCGTCTTGATGAGGGGGCGGGGTCAGCTCCAATTAGCCATGGAGTTGACCAATCAGCTGCTTGGGGAGAATTCAGGAAGCCATCTTCTGAAACACACACTCAAATACACAAACTACAACACAGAAACTGGGGAACGTAACATCAATGACGTCTGAAGCTTCGTTTCGTCAAATAATGACCTGATTTGGTATTGGTTTTGGTAGAAGACAAAAAGGCTACTCTGCGTAAGCTGTGTGGGACGTCTTCTATAATAATTTGGCTACTCTAAATTATTTTGACCAGCAGGTGCCTCTACTGTACACTGTTGATCAACGTCTCGAAGTAATGAATCTAATAGACACAATTGGATGGAAAGCTCATTCCTTCAGGAAGCTTCGTTTCCCCATCACTAGTTATACCGTAACACAGGGGTATTAGGAAACTCCTGGTTTACAGGCCACATCAGGCCTGCAAGTCACATTATGCTGGCTTGTAAAGTGATGTGTAATTCCTAATGGAATCCAGACAGAGTTATGATAACCAACAAGTGGAATTTTGTATCACCTGCAACCTGCATTCAAAATGACTAACAGGGTAAGGAAAGTTGAATACTGAGACTACCACAATCATCTCAATTGTAACAATCATCCCAATAATGCTAACTGCTAACAGATTGGATTAGTTTAGAAAATGTATGTTATTTATTATTATGTACCATTCAAACCATCAAGCAATCAACATGAAAAAAAATACAGATTAAAACAAACAATGCTGAGAATCACCCTGCAATAGAGCATGCTGGGAAATAAATATGTGCCTCTATGTAAAATCCTTCTTACCTTCCAAAGAATCATCAAAGAACCCTTTCTTCCTAAAACGGTTTGCAGGATGTTAACAGTTCTAGGTAGAACCCTAACCCTAACCCTCGTCTTCCAAAAAGGGTTCTTCAGATCAAAACGGTTCTTGGTAGAACCCTATCCCTCCACATAGAACCCTTTTTTATAAGAGTGCATGGATTTCCTCAACCCATAGGTATCTATATTAAAGAGGTTTGTACTGTTGTACACATGTAACTGATCTCATCTCTTCACAATGAAGATGTCAGAGAATTAATATGGTTCACGCCTGTTATGTTTGGCTATTGTACACAGCACAGGAACAGACATGTAATGGAGGAGGGAGATTATGAATCTGAACAGTGGGAAGGGCGTTTTCCAAATAGATGCTTTGTCGTATAGAAGGTAATTGCTTTTATGCTCAGTCTTTCATTCGTGTGCCATTCAGCCACGTTTATGCCATTACTATCAATTGATGAACAGTTTCCACAGAAACACATACGTATATACAATACATGACCAAAAGTATGTGGACAATTGCTCGTCGAACATCTCATTCCAAAATCATGGGCATTAATATGGAGATGATCACACCTTTGCTTCTATAACAGCCTCCACTATTTTGGGAAGGCTTTCCACTAGATGTTGGAATATTGGTGTGGGACTTGCTTCCATTCAGCCACAAGAGCATTAGTGAGATTGGGCACTGATGTTGGGCGATTAGGCCTGGCTCGCAGTCGGCGTTCCAATTCATACCAGGCCAGTCAAGTTCTTCCACACTGATCTTGACAAACCATTTCTGTATGGATCTCGCTTTGTGCAAAGGGGCTTTGTCATGCTGAAACTGGAGATGGCCTTCCCCAAATTGTTGCCACAAAGTTGGAAGCACAGAATTGTCTACAACGTCATTGTATGTTTTAGTGTTAAGATTTCCCTTCACTGGAACTAAGGGGCCTAGCCTGAACCGAGAAAAACAGCCTCAGACCATTATTCCTCATCCACCAAAATGTATGCATTGGGGCAGGTAGCGTTCTCCTGGCATCCTCCAAACCCAGATTTGTCCGTCAGACTGCCAGATGGTGACGTGTGATTCATCACCCCAGAGAACACGTTTCCACTGCCCCAGAGTCCAATGGCTGCAAGCTTTACACCACTCCAGCTGACTCTTGGCATTGTGGATGGTGATCTTAAAACCTTTCTGGACTCCCCATCCCGGATCCGGGATATTTGTCATCAGAAACCCTGACTAGCATAGCGTAGCCTAGCGCGAATGGTATATAATAAAATATAATTTCATGAAATCACAAGTGCAATATTGCAAAACACAGCTTAGCCTTTTGTTAATCCATCTGTCGTCTCAGATTTTGAAATTATGCTTTACAGCGAAAGCAATACTTGCATTTGTGTAAATTTATCGATCGCTCGACAAAACAATAAGAACACCTAGCGTCAGGTAACTTGGTCACGAAAATCAGAAAAGCAATCAAATTAATTGTTTACCTTTGATGATCTTCGAATGGTTTCACTCACGAGACTCCCAGTTAGACAGCAAATGTTCCTTTTGTTCCATAAAGATATTTTTTATATCCAAATACCTCCGTTTGTTTGCTGCGTTATGTCCAGGAATCCACCGGAAAAAGCGTTCGCGACAACGCCGGAAAAAATTCCAAATTATATCCATAATGTCCACAGAAACATGTCAAACGTTGTTTATGATCCAACTTCAGGGTGTTTTTCAAATATCTATTCGATAATATATCAACCGGGACAGTTGGCCTTTCACGAGGACCGAGAGAAACAATGGCTGCCTTTCACTTTTGCGCAAAAATCACTCGGAGAGCCCCCACCTATCCACTTACGCAATGTGCCCTTTCACGCTCATTCTTCAAAATAAAAGCCTAAAACTATGTCTAAAGGCTGTTGACACCTTAGGGAAGACATGGAAAAATAAGTCTTATTGATATCCCTTTATATGGGCAATAGGAATGCATGGGAACAGAGAGGTCTCAAAAACCGGGCCACTTCCTGGTTGGATTTTCCTCAGGTTTTCGCCTGCACTATCAGTTCTGTTTAACTCACAGACAACATTTTTACAGTTTTGGAAACTTCAGAGTGTTTTCTATCCTAATCTGACTATTGTATGCATATTCTAGTTTCGGGGGCTGAGAAATAGGCAGTTTCAAATGGGTACGCCTTTTTAGCCAAAAGTGAAAACTGCGCCCCCTAGTTCTAAGATTAAGCTTGTGTGCGGCTGCTTGGCAATGGAAACCCATTTCATGAAGTTCCCAACAAACTTGTGCTGACGTTGCTTCCAGGGGTATTTTGGAACTCGGTAGTGAGTGTTGCAACAGACGATTTTTACACACTATGCGCTTCAGCATTCGACAGTCGAGTTCTGTGAACTTGTGTGGCCTACCACTTCGCGGCTGAGCCATTGTTGCTCCTAGATATTTCCACTTCACAATAACAGCACTTACAGTTGACCGGGGCAGCTCTAGCAGGGCAGAAATTTCACGAACTGACTTGTTGCAAAGGTGGCATTCTATGACGGTGCCACGTTGAAAGTCACTGAGCTCTTCAGTAAGGCCATTCTACTGCCAATGTTTGTCTATGGAGATTGAATTGCTGTGTGCTCGATTTTATACAACTGTCAGCAACGGGTGTGGCTGAAATAGCCGAATCTACTAATTTGAAGGCGTGTCCACATACATTAGTATTTATAGTGTATATCATTCAGCCGAGGGCAGTGGCGGATTTAGGTATAGGCGACATGGGCAGCCGCCCAGGGAGGCATCTTGCCGGGGGCGGCACAGGGGGCCCACACCAAAAAAAACGTAATGGTGACATTTGCACGACCAGTTTCTATCGCTCATTTGCACGTCACGTCAATGATATCATGTCACCGTGTGGGACTGTGGGTCAATTAACCTTGTCGGAGTGGTCACCCTGATTCTAGTTTGTGAGCTAGGCAGGCTACTCCCTGGGAAGGTCTTCCACTCAAAAATACAAGATGGGGAGGGGGGGCGGGGATAGGTTGACCTCAGGTCTCCCCACTGGAAGTCCGAGTCTAATCTATCAAATAGCGCACCTCTAACATTGTACAGTACTTAGGCAATTCGTAAAATCAGTCACACTATGAAATGCTACCAAATAAACCACATTCATAATACTGTGAATATATAGTTTCACAGACATATTGTTGCATTTTTTTCTGGTTTGTGCGAAATCGTTAAGAATAATATAAAACCAGTCTGCACACCACAAAGGTGAATTGGTTTAGTCTTGACTCTTGGTTGACTGTGTTGAGGAACGGGTAATGTATTGATGCTCGAGTGCCAAATCAACACAAATTTGTTTCTATTTTCTTTGTTACTTATTTTTGATATATATTTCTATAATTATATAGTTTTAAGTGTCATGATTATTTATTTGTGTTGTTCCAAATGTCTGAATAAAAATTACAGTTAGTGCAGAATGGTGCTTTTTTTTGGAGGGGGTGTGCTGAATGGGGGGTTCGCCCACGGAGCCATACAAGCTAGAACCGCCACTGGCCGAGGGGTATATGTCATTTAGCCAAACTACACTTCCTAGGTGTGGTTATAAGCACTAGGAAGTCAGAATAAGACAACTCAGGTTCTTTACTTGGGAGGGAGAGCAGTGTCACAATTACACATAAGGCAAAGACTGGAATAAAATACCAATACAAATTATATTCATTTAATACAAGAAATGCAAAAAAAAGAGCCCAGTTAGCAAAAACAGTGTTCTTTCACCGCTCGTAGATGGTGACCTCGTACCACACAGTTCTGTTCAGATTGACTTGAATTTGATTTCCACAGCCTGCATCCCATCGTCTACAGCCCAGAAGCATTGGTAATTGTACAATGGGAGCCTCGTTAGGGAGTTCAGAGTTCACGACGGGAGCGAGTATCAGGAAGAAATAAAAACGAATCATGCAAAAACAACGTAATGGATTTATTCAATGTTTCAGGTAATCGTATAAGATAATCAGTCTGCGACAATGTGAGTTTTTCCAAATCAAATCATATTTGTCACTTGCGCCGAATACAACAGGTGTAGACCTTACCGTGAAATGCTTAATTACAAGCCCTTAACCAACAATGCAGTTTTAAGAAAAATAAGAGTTAATAAAATATTTACTAAAGTAAACAAAATAAAAATAATAATAATAACTAACTATAACGAGGCTATATGTACAGGGGGTACCGGTACCGAGTCAGTGTGCGGGGGTGCAGGTTAGTCGAGGTTATTGAGGTAATATGTACATGCAGGTATGACTATGCATAGATAATAAACAGCAAGTAGCGGCAGTGCAAAAAAAGTGGGGGTCAATGCAAATAGTCTGGGTAGCCATTTGATTAGCTCTTCAGCAGTCTTATGGCTTGGGGGTAGAAGTTGTTAAGGAGCCTTTTGGACCTAGACTTGGCGTTCTGGTACCGCTTGCCCTGCGGTAGCCGAGAGAACAGTCTGTGACTAGGGTTGCTGGGTTATTTGGCAATTATTAGGGCCTTCCTCTGACCGCTTGTTATAGAGGTCCTGTATGACAGGAAGCTTGGCCCTGTACTGGGCCATGCGCACTACAATCTGTAGCGCCTTACGGTCGGATGCCGAGCAGTTGCCATACCAGGCAGTGATGCAACCAGTCAGGATGCTCTTGATGGTGCAGCTATAGAACTTTTTGAGGATCTTTGGACCCATGCCATATCTTTTCAGTCTCATGAGGGAGAATAGGTGTTGTCATGGTGTGTTTGGACCATGACAGTTTGTTGGTGATGTGGACACCAAGGAACTTGAAGCTCTCAACCTGCTCCACTATTGCCCCGTCGATGAGAATGGGGGCGTGCTCGGCCCTCCTTTTCCTGTAGTCCACGATCATCTCCTTTGTCCTGATCACGTTGAGGGAGAGGTTGTTGTCCTGGCACCACACTGCCAGGTCTCTGACCTCCTCACTATAGACTGTCTCATTGTAGTCTGTGATCAGGCCTACCACAACTGTGTCGTAGGCAAACTTAATGATGGTGTTGGAGTCGTGCTTGGCCAAGCAGTTGTGGGGGAACAGGGAGTACAGGAGGGGACTGAGCACGCACCCCTGAGGTGCCCCCGTGTTGAGGATCAGCGTGGCAGATGTGTTGCCTACCCTCACCACCTGGGGACGGCCTGTCATTAAGTCCAGGATCCAGTTGCAGATTAAGGTGTTTAGTCCCAGGGTCCTTAGCTTAGTGATGAGCCTTGACAGCTGCAAATAAAGAGTTTAGTGTCCACAACAGTGTGACACGTGCATTACTGTAAACAACCTTTCCTGACTGAATCTTCCTCTCACCCATTCTCCATAGAAACAAACATGCATTTTGTAAATGCATGACAAGATGACTAAATGTCTTTGAACTTATGGGAATGTCAGCCTGTAGGCAAACCCTAGCCTGGTTTGGCTTTACAAAGACCATAGGTATTGGCAAGACAGCACAAACAGATCTGGGACCAGGCAAATGCTGCTGTCTGTCAGTCATATCCATCTTGGTTTTGCCTTTGCCAGGTCTCCCTCCCATAAACCTATCTTTATTAGCCATAGGTCCTCAGTATCACTTCTAGGAGCACAGTCAGTGACGTCTGGCATTGTTATAGCCTCTCTGCTGTCATACTGATGGTTGAGTAAATAGTGCATTTAATTAACATACACCAATCCTGACCTTTTTGGAGGGGGAGATGGGCTTTAGGGTGTGTGGTTTAAGCTTAAAAGGGATGGGCAAAATGTATAAAATACCATTACAAAATACACATCCAAAATACAATCTATCAAAATAAACTACAAAATACTTGTAACGTATTTAATTAAACAGCAACAGCTTTCTCAGTAAGGGTTGCAAAAAATGTTTTACTTGCCATGACTGTGATATGTTGTTGTTTAACTACATTAGTTGAGCAAGTCATTCTGTATAAGAATGTCTGCTAAATTACCCAAATGTAAATGTACTGTATATGTGAAACTTATTAACATATAGGAGCGGAACTCACTAGAATAATACTCAGCATGCTTTGCAATTGTTACTGTCAGTCATTTATATTCAACAAAAATATAAACGCAACATGCAGCAATTTAAACAATTTTACTGAGTTACAATTCAAAGAAGGAAATCAGTTAATTGAAAAAATTCATTATGCCCTAATCTATGGATTTCACATGACTGGGCAGGGGTACAGCCATGGGGGACCTGGGAGGGCATAGGCCCACCCACTGCAGAGCCGGGCCCAGCCAATTGGAATGAGTTTTTCTGCACAAAAGGGCTTTATTACGGACAGAACCATCCCATCTCCCCCTCCTCAGATGATCCCTCAGGCGAAGACACCTGCATTGCTTGCTGTTTGCGGTTTTAGGCTGGGTTTCTGTACATTACTTTGAGATATCAGCTGATGTAAGAAGGGCTATATAAATACATTTAATTTGATTTGATTTGAAGAAGCCGGATGTGGAGGTCCTGGGTTGACATGGTTACACGTGGTCTGCAGTTGTGAGGCCGGTTTGATCTACTGCCAAATTCTCTAAAATGGCGTTGGTGGCGGCTTATGGTAGAGAAATTAACATTAAATTCTCTGGCAATAGCTCTGGTGGACATTCCTGCAGTCAGCATGCCAAATGCACGCTCCCTCAAACCTTGAGACATCTGTGGCATTGTGTTGTGTGACAAAACTGTACATTTTAGAGTGGCCTTTTATTGTCACCAGCACAAGGTGCAACTGTGTAATGATCATGCTGTTTAATCTTCTTCTTGATATGCCACACCTGTCAGGTGGATGGATTATCTTGGATCTTTTATTTCAGCTCATAAAACAGGGGACCAACACTTTACACGTTGCATTTATATTTGCGTTCAGTATAGTTAATTTAGCAGATGTTCTTATCACACCATAGTGCTATCAGCCTTCTGTTACCAATGCATAGTGAAAGGGGGTCCACAAAATGTGAACTGGTATAAAAATGATTTTTATAGAAAAGTATTTTGAAAATACGATATAATATTTATATTGAAGTGTAGTTCAAGCCAGTGTATTTCAAATGACAAAATATTCAGAAGTAATTAAAATATGTATTTCAAATACATATAACATAAATATTGCCCAGCTCTGTTTGGGAACAAGTGAATGTGAAATTGCCCTAGCTAGAACATGCTTGATGATATGATATGATAAGATGATGCGTGAGAAGAAACCACTTTACTTTCCCTGAAGAACGTGTCAAGAGATCTAATTGTTCTGGCTCGTGGCTAAATGTTTTTGGACTGTAACCTAGTCATGTTATGACTTTTAAGAATAATGCTTTTTAACACTATCAAATGACACAAGGTGCTACTTCTTAGGTGGCCCAATTGCATTTCAGAAGAAAACTAATTTGATGAATGATATGGCTGTGCTGCTTGAACAATAGAAATAGAGTAACTAGAGTTGAAAAATTCCCTCAGTCCATGATAATTTATGGGTTCATTCAATGGGAACATCCAATATGGCTGTTGGTCCACCCAGCGTAAAATGTTGACTTGAATGGGAATGTCCATTGCAGTCATTCTATTTCTGTGGGTTCAAAAACCTTCTCCTCCTCCTAATAAGATCAACTAAAACTCAGTGAACTGGAGGCTGGTGGTGTTTGTCATTGACCTGTGTTGACATGGGCCGGTCCCAGGCTATTACCCTGTTTATTACTGTGTCACTCAGCTCTCAGTGGTCAAGGTTGTGTCAGCCAGCCAGGGGCTGTGTATGTGTGTGTGTGCATGTGTGTGTGTGCATGCGTGCGTGTGCTTGTGTGTGTGTGTGCGTGCCACGGGCTCACCGCTGACCCCTGGAATGTGTCTCACAGTGGAAACAGCCATGACAGATAACTTCTCTCCCTCTTCCACAGCACAACGCATCTCCCAGTTTGGACAGAGGGAGATTAATTGTGAGGATAATTTGACCATTTCCTATTGCCAAGTGATGAGACATGCCATGAAATCCATAAACCACAACATGTAAGTTTGAGAAGTGCCCACTGCATTTCACATGCTCTCTGTTGAAGCTGACCGAGAATCAGGGGAATTGTAATTCACTGTCCTCGAACTCTGTCTTGTTTTAACGTCCCTCTCTCATTGCCTGTCCAAACCAATGCTCTGTAGATGAGATTCCTGGGTAGGTACTACTGATATCTTGATTCATCAATATACAGGCATGTCTCTGAACGAGGTGCTGCTTGCTTTTGGCAGGGTGGGTCAGGGAAGGTGTAGCGGGCCTATAGATGTGTGAGTGCCTGTACGTACATGTGCTCACGCCTGTGTGTGTGTACCTCACACTGTATTACTAGCACCAGCGGGCGCTGGTGTAATCCTGGCAGAACGCTAGTTCATTGTTAGCCTTGGCAGAGATGAAAGTCCCCAGGGAGGGGAGGGTGGGGCGTGACACAAAGGGAGTTCTGTTACCCACTGGAGTGCTTATTGTCCCGAAATTACACCCACCAGGAATGAAATGAGCATAGCGAAATGTAGCATGGATAATGTTCATAGAGGAACTGACAGCTGCTTAGCTTGAGACAATCGCTGCAGGATGGCTTTTGCTTGGCTCTTCTTCTCAGGGAAATCAACAGACGAACGAGTGAACAGACGCATGCACGCTCGCACACGCACATTTTGTTTGTTTGTACCCATATGCTTCATTCGATTTTGACTATATGGGGACTTGACTGGGGAGTGATGATAGTTGTGAAATTGGATTGACATGTTACTGGACTGACATGTTTTCTCTTAGACTCAATGTGTTTACACTCTTACAAAAAAAGATAAGTAGAACCATACAGGGTTCTTCGGTTTGTCCCCATAGGGGAACCCTTTTTGGTGCTGGATTGAACCCTTTGCAGAGATTTATATCTAGAACCCTCTGTGTATGGTTCTTCAAAGAACCCCCTGTATATGGTTCTATCTAGAACCCTCTATGAAGGGTTCTACCAATAACTATTTTATAATCTAAAGGTTCTTCCTAGAACTGTCTATGAATGGTTCTACCGAGAACCCTTTTGTCTTTGGTGGGTTCTAGAACCATCTATGAACTGTTCCATCAGCCTATTAGACTTTAACATTTTATTATTTATAACAATACATATGTCATAAGGCCTTTCTTTGAGGGCCTAGTTATGCCCTAACACAGTGGTATTAGGAATCTCCTGATTTACAGGCCACATCAGGCCTGCAAGTCACATTATGCTGGCTTGCAACGTGATATGTTATTCCTATTTGAATCGAGCCAGAGTTAGGAGATTCAACAAATGGAATTGTTAATCACCCGCAACTTACATTCAGAATGACAGCCAGGGTTGGAAAGATTGATTACTAAGACTACCGCAACCATTTGAACTGGAACAACCATCTCAGTAACGAGCGCAAGAAATCCAACCGATTGGACTAGTTTAGAAAACGATGTTATTTATCTTTGTGTAGCATAAAATGTATTAACCAATCAATGCACATGCAAAATCACAGATATTCCAGTAAAACAAACAATTCTCAAAATCTCCCTGCATGATGGAAAATATTATACATGGTTCTAGTAGAACCCTTTTCCTTACAATGAACATATGTCTTCCAAAAATGGTTCTTCTGATCAAAATGGTTCTTGGTAGAACCCTATCCATCCGTCAAGAACCCTTTTGGAATCAAATCAAATTGTATTTGTCACATACACGTGTTTTGCAATGTTATTGCGGGTGCAGCAAAATGCTTGTGTTTCTAGCTCCAACGGTGCAGTAATATCTAACAAGTAATATCTAACAATACACACAATCTAAAGTAAAGGAATGGAATTAAGAATATATAAATATTTGGACGAGCAATGTCAGAGTGGCATAGACTAAGATACAGTAGAATAGGATAGAATACAGCTTATACATATGAGATGAGTAAATCTACAATTTAAAAACATTAATGGCTAAATGATTAATTGAAAAGTCCAAACATGGATGTACCAATATACCATCTGAACAGGAACGAAATCTTTACATCAAATCAAATCAAATTGTATTGGTCACATACACATGGTAAGCAGATGTTAATGCGAGTGTAGCAAAATGCTTGTGCTTCTAGTTCCGACAGTGCAGTAATATCTAACAAGTAATCTAACAATTCCCCAACAAAGTCAGAAGTTTACATACACCTTAGCCAAGTACATTTAAACTCAGTTTTCCACAATTCCTGACATTTAATTCTAGTAAAAATTCCCTGTCTTAGGTCAGTTAGGATCACCACTTTATTTTAAGAATGTGAAATGTCAGAATAATAGCAGAGAGAATTATTTCTTTCAGCTTTTATTTCTTTCATCACATTCCCAGTGGGTCAGAAGTTTACACACACTCAATTAGTATTTGGTAGCATTGCCTTTAAATTGTTTAACTTAGGTCAAATGTTTCGGGTAGCCTTCCACAAGCTTCCCACAATAAGTTGGGTGAATTTTGGCACATTCCTCCTGACAGAGCTGGTGTAACTGAGTCAGGTTTGTAGGCCTCCTTGCTCGCACACGCTTTTTCCTTTCTGCCCACAAATTTACTATAGGATGGAGATCAGTGCTTTGTGATGGCCACTCCAATACCTTGACTTTGTTGTCCTTAAGCCATTTTGCCACAACTTTTGAAAGTATGCTTGGGGTCATTGTCCATTTGGAAGACCCATTTGCGACCAAGTTTTAACTTCCTGACTGATGTCTTGAGATGTTGCTTACAATATATCCACATAATTTTCCCATCCTCATGATGCCATCTATTTTTTGAAGTGCACCAGTCCCTCCTGCAGCAAAGCACCCCCACAACATGATGCTGCCACCCCCATGCTTCACGGTTGGGATGGTGTTCTTCGGCTTGCAAGCCTCCCCCTTTTTCCTTCAAACATAATGATGGTCATTATGGCCAAACAGTTCTATTTTTGTTTCATCAGACCAGTGGACATTTCCCCAAAAAGTATTATATTTGTTCCCATGTGCAGTTGCAAACCGTAGTCTGGCTTTCTTTATGGCGGTTTTGGAGCAGTGGCTTCTTCCTTGCTGAGCGGCCTTTCAGGTTATGTCGATATAGGACTCGTTTTTCTGTGGATATAGATACTTTTGTACCTGTTTCCTCCAGTATCTTCACAAGGTCCTTTGCTGTTGTTCTGGGATTGATTTGCAATTTTCGCACCAAAGTATGTTCATCTCTAGGACACAGAATACGTCTCCTTCCTGAGCGGTATGACGGCTGTGTGGTCCCATGGTGTTAATACTTGCGTACTATTGTTTGTACAGATGAATGTTGTACCTTCAGGCATTTGAAAATTGCTCCCAAGGATGAACCAGACTTGTGGAGGTCTACAGTTTTCTTTCTGAGGCCTTGGCTGATTTATTTAAATTTTTCCCATGATGTCAAGCACAGAGGCACTGAGTTTGAAGGTCGGCCTTGAAATACATCCACAGGTACACCTCCAATTGACTCAAATGATGTCAATTAGCCTATCAGAAGCTTCTAAAGCCATGACATAATTTCCTGGAATTTTCCAGGCTGTTTAAAGGCACAGTCAACTTAGTGTATGTAAACTTCTGACCCACTGGAATTGTGATACATTGAATTATAAGTGAAATAATCTGTCTGTGAACAATTTTTTGGAAAAATGACTTGTGTCATGCACAAAGTAGATTTCCTAACCGACTTGCCAAAACCATAGATTGTAACAAGAAATTTGTGGAGTGGTTGAAAAACGAGTTTTAATGACTCCGACCTAAGTGTACGTAAACTTCCGACTTCAACTGTAGGTATTCCTATTGTCCAGATGGGATAGGGCAGTGTGCAGTGTGATGGCGATTGCATCGTCTGTGGACCTTTTGGGGCGGTATGCAACCTGAAGTGGGTCTAAGGTGGCCGGTAAGGTGAAGGTGATATGATCCTTGACTAGTCTCTCAAAGCACTTCATGATGACAGAAGTGAGTGCTACGGGGCGGTAGTCATTTAGTTCAGTTATCTTTGCCTTCACAAATTCCTCTAAGAAGGCTCAAACCACAAAGACTAATGGGGTCACGTATACAAAGAAAACAATAATCTGCTTTAACCCTAACCCTTGTCCTAACCCTTGCTTTTACCCACCTCCTAACCCTAACCCCTAACCCTCATTTTAACCCCTAAGGCAAAAAAATATTTTTTCAAGTGAGGACTTGCAAAATTTCATCACTTCTCTGAATTTTAGTTGGTTTACTATTCTTGAGGACTTCTGGTACTCACAAGTATAGTAAAACGTGTACACACACACACACACACACACACACACACACACACACACACACACACACACACACACACACACACACACACACACACACACAGAGCACAACCCACAAACACGCCTTGCTGTCAATGAGCCTTATTGTCAACATCCTAGGGGCCTGCTTTTTAAAATGTGTCAAGATCAAGCGGGTTGTCTTACAATACATGTTCTTCTCTTAATGCCGAGGAAACCATAAGCTTTTAATGTTGGGAAGCAATTACAGTAATTTAAGTACAAACCGTAGAAGTGGTTGAGTCTTTGAGGAGTTAACCACAAACAAAACAACAAAAATACATTACACATAGATGGAAATACCTGTTTAAACAACCGGCTCTTTGAAGTGAGATTTTGATGAGTCTCTGTGACCTGGTGTAGGCCTACGCAGATACACTGTGTAGGCCTACGCAGATACACTGTGTAGGCCTTCGTAGATACACTGTGTAGGCCTTCGTAGATACACTGTGTAGGCCTTCGTAAATACACTGTGTAGGCCTTCGTAGATACACTGTGTAGGCCTTTGTAGATACACTGTGTAGGCCTTCGTAATTACACTGTAAAGACCTTAGTAGATACACTGTGTAGATCTACGTAATATGCACTGGGAAGTGAGGGCAGGTGACATTCTAATCAGCCTTCAGAACATAGGTCAGAGGCACAGAGATCCTGTATGTATGCATGAGATTCAGTGAGTGTCAAGTTTACTCACAAATATTTTGGTGCATGACAATATGACGGCCAAAATATAGTAATCAATCGTTTATAATTGGATAAAGTGATGAACCGGGCATAGGCTACTAGAGGATGCCAAGAAAAGCTATGATTTACTGACGAAATTCCCCTGAAACAGGAGGACAAATAGAGAAGAAGAACGTTTCCATCACAACAAGATGTGTCTCTTGTCTCACCAAGTTTCTCAGTCCATTAAGGTATTTGATCTTGATAGATTGTACTGCAAGCTGTCAACAAATGCAATAGTCATAACTTTTGCCATTACCATTATAACAACAACAACCTCAATAAAAAAATGTTTGACTGAAAAATAATTGGTTCTTTTCTACGTCAAGGCAAGGTCCTCCCTGCGGAAAAGCTGAGATATTTATTTAGTCTCAAATTAATTTATTTTCAACAGTTAACATTTCCTTTTCCATCAAATAATTTTCTTCAGGCTTTCCTCAATTGACATGACTGAGGAATTCAGGATTTGGCCTTTTAAACAGACCATGACAATATGACAGAGATCCAACAGAGCAACTATCCCCTGCCTGTTGGTTGCCTTGTAGTGTGGAGGTTTTGGGCTTCTCTGCAAAGTGAACTCATGCCTACCGGTTGCCCTGACTTTGGGGTTACTGTGCTGTGCTGTACAGACTCAGCTTTCCATGCCTGTTGGTTGCCTTTCAATGTGGGCTTCAGAGTGAACTCTCACTGTCGGTTGCCCTGGGCCTTAGTGTGGGGCTGCTGTGCTGTGCTTTGCTTCTGTGAAAGCCTGGTGGCCGTGCCATGCCGTGGCCGGGGTGACTCTGCCCTTTCCTCATTGTCCTCCGAGCTTGGTATTCCCCTCGCACCGCCACCCTGCTTTGGGCTCTGGAGGATGTGCTTTTAGGATTCCAGCTCGCCGCCTGTCTCTCTCAGTCTCTCAATCGCACTCTCTGTATCTCTCTCTCTCGCTTACCGCCTATCCTATACATTCCACCCCCGTCCTCTCCCAGTCCACCCCTTCTCCGACCCCCAACCCCTCCCTCCAACTTCATCTGTCCATCGGTCAGCTCTGAATGGAAGAAGCACTTATTCAGATAAATAATATAGGAGGGGGGGAGAGAACATTTCTAAAAACGAAACTGGCATTGGAATGAAATGAACCTACTTTTTTTCTTTGTTTGCTCTTCCTTGAGATTTAATCCACATTTGTCTCTCTTTTACTTGCTTGTTCTCTTTCTCTCTCTCTCTCCCGCTCTCTATTGCTCGCACTGTCTTGTTCTCTCTCTCTTATACTCTTGCTAATGCGCTCTCTCGCTCTTTACTTTGCTCTCTTGCTCTTTCTATCCTCTCTCCCTCTGTTCCTGTTGCTCTCTCTCTCTGTGCGTTGCTCTGCTAGCCAGCACCTTTTCACTCTGAGCCTGTGGAATTGTACCATGCATGTCAAGTGTACCCATTTGAATGAGCGTTTAGATGAGAGGTGCTTTTCAGGTTTCTGTCCCCCCCAAGGGTACAATAGAGCTGTTCTTCATTTCTAGATGCCAGAACTTACTTTAAGAAACCTTAGCCTGCCCATAAGCATCAACTCAGATCTCACTGGATGACTATACATTGGCATAGTAAGTATACATTGAATAGTAGGTTAACAATCTTCAGTCCTTTCTCTTTAGTGTGGATAGTTTTGCTACCTAGTTTTCTAGATTCTAGGGCTAGAAGTTTGACTGTTTCACCTAAGAGAACCGACACCGTAACATAATTAATTCCTTACCTCTTTGACCTTTCTGAACAAATGACACAACTGGTTAAGGAGGGATCATGTTATATTGTGCATGAATGGTGTTGGGGGGTGGGTTCTGGAAGTGAGACGATTAAATGTGTCTCCTCTAATCCGTCCTAGCTGGCGTTCTCGTTAGTGTGTGTGTTCTTGTTAGCGTGTGTGAATGTTTGTCTGTGTGTGTCTTAGTTCTTGTTAGGGGCATCGGAGGCAGCCCGGGCCGGATCAGACCCGGGGACAGCAGACATACAGCAGCTTGTGTTGACACACACCAGGCCCAACCTCAGCCCTCAGATCAGCCACAAATAAACAAACATTGGTCCGGGTTAGAGAGAGCTGAGAGATGCCTGATGGTGGACAAGACTCTTCCGCTACATTGCAGAATAAACCATTTTCAATACAAAAGGATCTTAGATTACATTTTTCTCTGTAAAGACAGGAGAATCCATGGAGCCTAGACAGACGATGTTTAGAAATCTTAAGCTTGTAAACTAGGATGAGTTCTGGAAGACCAGCTTATAGCGATTACACGTCAAGATAGAGGAGATATGGATAAGAGAAATAAACATGTGAATAAACATCCAGCACACCGTTACAACATGTTGTGTGTGACAGTCAAGTCCAATGTCTAATAAAGTGGAAGTACATTACACCTGATTTGTTAAACTCTCTGCACTGTAATTTCATGGACATCAGTGTCATCATGACCTATTGTGGTCATACTCACAGTCTCTGACATTCTTATCTGAAAGGTCTAAGCAGTCAGCTTTAGAGACTTACACCTTTAAACAAGCTGGGGGATCTGTGGTAAGCCTGCAAAGGCATTCACATTCCCACCATGGGTTAGGGTTTGTTGTAAGCCCTTTAATGATAATGCTGCTCATGGTGTGTCCCAAATGGCACCCTCTTCCCTATATAGTGCACTACTTTGGCCAGAGCCCATAGGGCACTTTGGTAGGGAATGCCTTTTGGGACGTAGACATAGTCACTCATACAAGCAGATTAGGGATCTGCACAGGGGCCTTGACCTGGGAATGGCAGGGTTGTTCTGTAATGTGCCCGTTATAAACACGCAGTGGTATGTAGCCTAGTACACCTCCTCTCCTCCCCCCATCCCACCCCATGGCCTGCCCTCCGCCCCTGTCTGTATGTGTGTGTCTCCTCCGTCATACGCCTGCCACAGCCAGTCACCCAACAGGACAGGAATGCTGAATCTAATCTTCAGGTGCTCTTGGAGCATACCTCCCCACCGCCCCTCTCCCAGGCAGCAAGGCAGGCTGACTCCCTGACCTCAGCTCACTAATACACCCTGGGCTACACAAACACCAGGCAGGCTTCTATTCTGTACTTAGTCACTCTATTAGTATAATTACTTCCATACTAGAGAAAGTTATTTTTCTCTATATATGTTTATTGAGTGATATTTAATTTAATTCACAGGCTACTTACAAAATCTGGTGGACTTGTTGTTCAGCGGTGTCGTGGGACCCTCCTACCTTATCAGCAGAAGGCTGAGGCAGTATGTGGCCAGGCACCAGTTCCACATCAGGTTGGTCACATTTGATCTGGTCATAGGTCAAAATAATATCACTTGTCTGTCCTGTAGCTGAGGTCAGGGAGTCAGCCTGCCTGGTGTTTGTGTAGCCCAGGGTGTATTAGTGAGCTGAGGTCAGGGAGTCAGCCTGCCTGGTGTTTGTGTAGCCCAGGGTGTATTAATGAGCTGAGGTCAGGGAGTCAGCCTGCCTGGTGTTTGTGTAGCCCAGGGTGTATTAATGAGCTGAGGTCAGGGAGTCAGCCTGTCTGGTGTTTGTGTAGCCTAGGGTGTATTAATGAGCTGAGGTCAGGGAGTCAGCCTGCCTGGTGTTTGTGTAGCCCAGGGTGTATTAGTGAGCTGAGGTCAGGGAGTCAGCCTGCCTGGTGTTTGTGTAGCCCAGGGTGTATTAGTGAGATGAGGTCAGGGAGTCAGCCTGCCTGGTGTTTGTATATTAGTGAGCTGAGGTCAGGGAGTCAGCCTGCCTGGTGTTTGTGTAGCCCAGGGTGTATTAGTGAGATGAGGTCAGGGAGTCAGCCTGCCTGGTGTTTGTATATTAGTGAGCTGAGGTCAGGGAGTCAGCCTGCCTGGTGTTTGTGTAGCCCAGGGTGTATTAGTGAGATGAGGTCAGGGAGTCAGCCTGCCTGGTGTTTGTGTAGCCCAGGGTGTATTAATGAGCTGAGGTCAGGACAGAATAGATTCAGGCCAGTGACGCTGACGCCATTACTGTGCAACCAGCTGTGTAACGTTGTGTTGCTGAATGCTTGCTGACGCGTATTTGTAGCATGTTAGCTAAAAAGACTGGTACTCAAGCTAGACAAGTTCCATCCTTTATTTATATTTTCCCAACAAAAATGCACAATAGACGTTTAGGAGTACAGGCATTTTGTCTTAACACTAGTAGTAGATGAAGCACCCAAATGCTAACTAGTTCTAACCTATCCCTTGATCATGACTCCCAGTTCCATTACAGTAAAGGCAAAATACTGCCAGGGCCTGAGTTGAGTTATCGAGAGTAAGTGCTAACCCAAACAACAGACCTGTTCTCATAAAAGTAGCTAGCTACCTTGCGGGTTAGTTATCAATATCTCTGTCCGAGTTTAAATAAATTGGCTAGCTAGCTAACGTTAGCTAGCAGGGATCTTCTTAGCTAGCCAGTTCGAGTTGAAATATACATGCCTTCGTTGGTGCAAGTAGAAACAACATGTTGACTCACCCTACTTGTAGAGAAATGCCAATACCACCCTCCTCTCTTTCATGTTGACGAAACGGTCTATGACTCTGGCATAAAGTACACACTTTTATTTTTTGTTGTCCTAGGCTACCTAGCTAAAATGCTTGCTCATTAGCTTAACTTGCTTGAATGTGCAACGATGAGCCAGCTAGTTAACATTAGTCTTCCACATTTAGCTACATATTGAACTACATATTTAACTTCTCGGGCCAGGGGCACAATGTATGAATTTATAGTTGCGTCAAAATCGTCATTATAATCATTAGCCAGTATGGAGAATTAAGTAAAACCACAAGTCCATATCCCTATCTCCATCTATGGCTAATTTAGGAAAGCGCCAATGTTAGCTAGCTAGCTAACAACACAATGAGATGTAGCAATTCAATTTGTTAATTCAAGTTATTTCTGTCAATGACGTTTGGCTCTCGATGTGATTTGAATGGAGCGAAGCCAAATCCAAACTGGCTTCCCTTGACACTTTTTTTTGGTGCGCCAGGACCATTCACATCTGAGCTCACTAAGTTTAGTTCAAAGCTGATTGGCTATAATTTTATTCATTTTTTTATCAAGGGAGGCCAAATTCTCACTGGCTTCCTTTGCATTGACCAGACAGCATCAGCTAGATGGCCTACACATACAGAGACAGAGGGGCGCTGAGTGGCTCACTCGGACGCTTTCTCCATGAGATACATTCAGCCTCTTGCGAATTGAAAGGAAAATTAGGAAACACAGAGAGACGAAAGATGAATTACTATTATTATACTTTTTTTGTACATTTTTTGGCGAAGCCTCCGTTGGCATCCATATATACACGCCACTTCTTCATCTTCTTCTCTACTCCTTCTCCTCCCTCCTTTTTCACGAGTATGAAGTTGATCACCAGTCAGGGTACCAGTCGGACAGCTCATGTCCATACAGCCAATGCCAAAGGGGGCACACCTGGCTGTGCCCTGTCCTCTGTATGCTCTCCGCTCTGGGCTAGCCAGTGGTCACGTGGTTAGATGTTAAACGTACGTCTGTCTGTGGTTTAGCCAGCCAAGCCCTGCATGCAAGCATGAGATGTGACTGATACCTGTCTGTGTATATTTGAGTCATAGGGCTTTCAAATGCCTCTCTGCTTCAGTCTCCTTATCTGCCAGTGGTTTGAGCTCAGTAGTGGTTTTTGTGTGTGTGTGTGTGTGTGTGTGTGTGTGTGTGTGTGTGTGTGTGTGTGTGTGTGTGTGTGTGTGTGTGTGTGTGTGTGTGTGTGTGTGTGTGTGTGTGTGTGTGTGTGTGTGTGTGCGTGCGTGTGCGCGTGTGCGTGTGTGCGTGCGTGCGTGCGTGCGTGCGTGCGTGCGTGCGTGCGTGCGTGCGTGTGTAAAACCCACAGTGCAGCTGACAGACAGCAGAACATCTGACATGGCTTCAAATCCTTCTGCCCAGCACAGTCTGACACACACACACAGACTCACACACAGACCGACCTGCAGTCTGCTCCTGGGATTACTAGACAGAGCTGTCTGTCTAGCGATACTTTACAAGTCAGAATCAGGCAACAATTTGCTATGTCTACTAACTCTCAATTATCAACCCTTGTGATTGATATCTAATAATATTGTCATTTGTAGGTCTACACAGACATTGTTTTATTGCCTGTCAGATAGTGTAGCCTAAGGTGTTGAGATTGGATGACGACTGTCGAATAACAACATAATAACAATAGGTTACAAGACAATATGGCAACCCCATAGTGGGAATCAACTAATCTGAACAATTCAAGACAATATGGCAACCCCATAGTGAGAATCAACTCATCTGAACAATTCAAGACAATATGGCAACCCCATAGTGGGAATCAACTAATCTGAACAATTCAAGACAATATGGCAACCCCATAGTGGCAATCAACTAATCTGAACAATTCAAGACAATATGGCAACTCCATAGTGGCAATCAACTAATCTGAACAATTCAAGACAATATGGCAACCCCATAGTGGGAATCAACTAATCTGAACAATTCAAGACAATATGGCAACTCCATAGTGGGAATCAACTAATCTGAACAATTCAACCCCATAGTGGGAGTCAACTAATCTGAACAATTCAAGACAATATGGCAACCCCATAGTGGCAATCAACTAATCTGAACAATTCAAGACAATATGGCAACCCCATAGTGGGAATCAACTAATCTGAACAATTCAAGACAATATGGCAACCCCATAGTGGGAATCAACTAATCTGAACAATTCAACCCCATAGTGGGAATCAACTAATCTGAACAATTCAAGACAATATGGCAACCCCATAGTGGCAATCAACTAATCTGAACAATTCAAGACAATATGGCAACCCCATAGTGGCAATCAACTAATCTGAACAATTCAACCCCATAGTGGGAATCAACTCATCTGAACAATTCAAGACAATATGGCAACCCCATAGTGGCAATCAACTAATCTGAACAATTCAAGACAATATGGCAACCCCATAGTGGGAATCAACTAATCTGAACAATTCAAGACAATATGGCAACCCCATAGTGGGAATCAACTAATCTGAACAATTCAACCCCATAGTGGGAATCAACTAATCTGAACAATTCAACCCCATAGTGGGAATCAACTAATCTGAACAATTCAACACAATATGGCAACCACATAGTGGCAATCAACTAATCTGAACAATTCAAGACAATATGGCAACCCCATAGTGGGAATCAACTAATCTGAACAATTCAACCCCAGTGGGAATCAACTAATCTGAACAATTCAAGACAATATGGCAACCCCATAGTGGCAATCAACTAATCTGAACAATTCAAGACAATATGGCAACTCCATAGTGGCAATCAACTAATCTGAACAATTCAAGACAATATGGCAACCCCATAGTGGGAATCAACTAATCTGAACAATTCAAGACAATATGGCAACTCCATAGTGGGAATCAACTAATCTGAACAATTCAACCCCATAGTGGGAGTCAACTAATCTGAACAATTCAAGACAATATGGCAACCCCATAGTGGCAATCAACTAATCTGAACAATTCAAGACAATATGGAAACACTAGTGTGTCAATAAATTCATCACTACTGGAAATTAAATAGGTAAAAACTGCTAATTAAACATGTTGATGAAACATATTCCTTCCTGTTCCACTCCAAGATAAACTCAAATCACCCTGCTGTGACTGTCTGGAACTCCCCACTTACTCACCCCAACCACTATATGAACAAACGCATAATGATGTTGATTAATTATGCGTTGATTAATTACTGAAAGATTAACAATGGGCTACATTACAAAATTGAAATAATTAATCAATAAATCACTACTGCAATTTACGGTAAACATTTTGATGAAACCTGTAATTCTTCCAGAATAACCTAACCTACTTCTCTATTCATCCCGAACACCAGCCCGTTGTTATGTCTGGGACTCCCCAGTTACTCATCCATCCCAACCACTGTATTGCAGCAGGAACGATCCGCTGACTGATCCCTGCGGTGTTGAGAAAGCATCTGAAGCATCGCAATCTTTCCCTTTGAGAGCCTTTATGACTCATCATGGATGATAATCCAGATCTAGCAGGTCCTAAAACACAAACACAATTCACATTAGGGAGCCGCCACCGTGGGTCTAGTAAACAGGGGCTGAACCTGATGAGGAGAGACAGGCACGTACTGCATCATCACTCCTGAGTGTTTATGCACTGACTTCTGGGCTAAACTGGTGAACCCTCCATGGCCCTCAGAAAGACCAGAGCTCGAATCTAATCTGGGCACTAGCCCGATACCAATAGATACCCTCGGCCCAGCCAGGGTCTGGCCACTCAGCCTGATACAGATGGATACTCCAGGGCCTTACAGGCAGCCTTACGTCAGCTGATACGCATGTGGTTAAGGGCCGGCAGGAAGTGAGTGAGTGTCTGAGATAATTGAGGCGTTACTTTGTGCAGCAGCAGCAAGCTTGATGAGGTAAGAGAAGAGGAATCTATAGATCATTAAAACCCCCACAGACTGTACAATGTTAGCAGTGTTATGCCATGATTTTGCCATCTCAGACAAAATGTCCACATTGTGGGCAAATTCTTAGGTCAGACATTTTATGCACCACTATGTGCGGTCGTAGTTCTGTCAGTGTCAGAAATATTTAGCCTTTATCGTGTAGTGTGGCTGGTTCAAAAAAAGATTTATGGTCAATCCTGCAAGTGGCCGTAGAGCATTTACGGTGATGATTGGCCTACACAAGTCAAGAGTATTCATAGTTCTTGCGCTTTGGGTCACGGAGCAGAGCTGAGTGTGTCATACACATCCACTACATTGGTCTTCACCACTTAAAACACACTACTGGTGTCACGACTTCCGCCGAAGTTGGTCCCTCTCCTTGTTCGGGCGGCGTTCGGCGGTCGTAGTCACCGAACTTCTAGCCATCACTGATCCCTTTTTCATTTTCCATTGGTTTTGTCTTGTCTTCCATCACACCTGGTTCCAATTCCATCAATTACATGTTGTGTATTTAACCCTCTGTTCCCCCTCATGTCCTTGTGCGTAATTGTTTCTTGTAGTGCTTATGCACGGTATGCTGGTATTTACCGGGTTTTGTTTGACCCATTTATTGTATTTTTCTGTTGACGGTGGTTTATGGATATTAAACGACACCGTTGTAAATCAATTTTCGCTCTCCCGCGCCTGACTTCTCTGCCGGCAGTACGCACCTCACTACAACTGGTAGTGATTCAGAGCTAATCTCTACAGCCAGACAGCTATTTACAAGCAACTGAGCTCAGTCAAGATAGCATGCATTAAAAAGAAGCCACCGTGTCCCACCTGCATCCCCACTTCAACAGTTCATTATATTTTGCTTTACAAGCTTGTCCCGCAACTGCTTGATTTGGCCTCCACAAGCCTCTGGAGGCTCCGCAATTGCCCCACACATTCCATATGGAGCCTCTGCAAGCATAAATCACTATTTTACCAGTGACTGACCAATAGGAACATGGCCGAGTATACACACAATAACATGATTATTGTAAATAGTCTAATTAATATAATACACTGAACAAAAATATAAACAGAACATGTATAGTGTTAGTCCCATGTTTCGTGAGTTGAAATAAAATATCCCAGAAAATTTCAATACGCATAAAAAGGACACTAAAATGTGCAGTTTTGTCACACAACGCAACAGATGTCTCAAGTTTTGAGGGAACGTGCAAAGGGAAGCACAGCCGAGTGCAGCCCAGTGACACGAGCCTACCATACGAGCTAAATAACTTCTATGCTTGCTTCGAGGCAAGTAACACTGAAACTGCATGAGAACATAAGCTGTTCCGGACGACTGTGATCAAGCTCTCCGTAGCCGCTGTGAGTAAGACCTTTAAACAGCTCAACATTAACAAGGCCGCAGAGCCAGACGGATTACCAGGACGTGTACTCTGAGCATGCGCTGACCAACTGGCAAGTGTCTTCACTGACATTTTCAACCTCTCCCTGTCTGAGTGTGTAATACCAACATCTTTCAAGCAGACCACCATAGTCCCTGTGCCCAAGAACACTAAGGTAACCTGCCGAAATGACCACCGACCCGTAGCACTCACGTCTGTAGCCATGAAATGCTTTGAAAGACTGGTCATGGCTCACATGACTATTTTAAAAATAGCAAATGACTATTTGCTATTTTTATACATTATAACTGGAACCTCCATCAGAAGCTAGCCAGCTAACTAGCTACTAGCTAGTAGTCATTATTAGCCACGGCTGGCATTCTTCACCTTTAGCTCGGTCACCAGCCAGCTTTAGCTCGGTCAATACCTGCCAGTCTGCACAGTGAGATATCGGACTGCTTTTCTCCACCACATCACCGGATGTTCTGGGCCATTATAGCGGATCATCGCAGCTAGCTAGCTGCAATTGAGTGGCTACCCCTGGCTAACGCCTCTGTCCCGAAGCAAGCACCAGTTAGCCTTGAGCTAGCCTCGAGCTAAGCCCATCTCCCGGCTAGCCGAATAGGTAGACCAGCTAATACGTGGGCTACAATACCTGTTTTGCCAATTGGCCTGGATCCTTTATTGCCGATACGGAGCCCCGCCAATCAATCATGACTGGTCTGCCGATGTAATCATCCGATGTGGTTTAAACAGGCTTTTCCGTTGCGTTGTCACCGAAGACCCATCTGCTAGCCCCAGCCCGCTAGCTTTCTGAACGCCGTGCCTCCCGCTCACCAACATAGTAGCGACTACCGAATGGCTCCCAGACTCACCTATTGCTGCTCATTGTACCCCACACACGGGGAGACCTCACCTGGCTTAGCTGGTGTCTCCAGAGATGCAAGCTCTATCATCGTCACTCAATGCCTAGGTTTACCCCCACCGTACTGTCATCCTACCATACCCTTGTCAGTACATTATGCCATGAATCTATTCTACCACGCCCAGAAATCTGCTCCTTTTATTCTCTGTTCCCAATTCACTAGACAACCAGTTCTTATAGCCTTTAGCCGTACCATTATCCTGCTCCTCCTCTGTTTCTCTGGTGATGTAGAGGTTAACCCTGGCCCTGTAGCCCCCAGCATCACACCTATACACAGGCGCTCTCATTTGTTGACTTCTGTAACCTCCCTAAATTTGTTATATTCACTGTTTTAGCACACTCTGCCAAACCTGATGTCCTAGTCGTGTGTGAATCCTGGCTTAAGAAGGCCACCAAAAATTCTGAAATTTCCATCCCCAACTACAAAATTGTCCATCAAGATAGAACTGCCAAAGGGGGCGGAGTTGCAATCTACTGCAGAGATAGCCTGCAAAGTTCTGTCATACTATCCAGGTCTGTGCCCAAACAGTTTGAGCTTCTACTTTTAAAAATCCACCTTTCCAGCAACAAGTGTTGCAACACTGTTGCCGCATGATATAAACCCCCCTCAGCCCCCAGATGTGCCCTGGACACCATATGTGAATTGATTGCCCCTCATCTATCTTCAGAGTTCGTACAGTTAGGTGACCTAAACTGGGATATGTTTAGTTTAGCACCCTGGCCGTCCTACAATCTAAGATAGATGCCCACAATCTCACACAAATTATCAGGGAACCCTAAATCAGTAAACATGAGCACCCTCATAGATATCATCCTGACCAACTTGCCCTCTAAATACACCTCTGTTGTCTTCAACCAGGATCCCAGCGATCACTGCCTCATTGCCTGCATCTGTAATGGGTCTGCGGTCAAACGACCACCCCTCATCACTGTCAAACGCTCCCTAAAACACTTCAGCGAGCAGGCCTTTCTAACTGACCTGGCCCGGGCATCCTGGAAGGATATTGACCTCATCCCGTCAGTAGAGGATGCCTGGTTGTTCTTTAAAAGTGCCATCTTAAATAAGCATGCCCCATTCAAAAAATGTAAACAACTAAGAACAGTTATAGCCCTTGGTTAACTCCAGACTTGACTGCCCTTGACCAGCACAAAAACATCCTGTGGTGTCGTGGATTAGCATCGAATAGCCACCGCGATACGCAACTTTTCAGGGAAGTCAGGAACCAATATACACAGTCAGTTAGGAAAGCTAAGACTTTAGCTTTAGCTTTTCCAAACAGAAATTTGCATCCTGTAGCACTAATTCAAACAAGTTTTGGGACACCGTAAAGTCCATGGAGAGTAAGAGCACCTCCTCCCAGCTGCCCACTGCACTAAGGCTAGGAAATACTGTCACCAACGATGAATCTACAATAATAGAGAATTTCAATATGCATTTTTCTACGGCTGGCCATGCTTTCCACCTGGCTACCCCTACCCCGGCCAATAGCTCTGCACCCCCCCGCAGCAACTTTCCCAAAACTCCCCCGCTTCTCCTTCACCCAGATCCAGATAGCTGATGTTCTGAAAGAGCTGCAAAATCTGGATCCCTACAAATCAGCTGGGATAGACAATTTGGACCCTCTCTTTCTAAAATTATCCGCCGTAATTGTTGCAATCCCTAATACTAGCCTGTTCAACCTCTCTTTCGTATCATCTGAGATCCCCAAAGATTGTAAAGCTGCCGCGGTCATCCCCCTCTTCAAAGGGGGAGACACTCTAGACCCAAACTGCTACAGACCTATATCCATCCTGCCCTGCCTTTCTAAAGTCTTCAAAAGCTATGCAATCTGGTTTCCGAACTGGCCATGGGTGCACCTCAGCCATGCTCAAGGTCCTGAACAATATCATAACCGCCGTAGATAAAAGACACTACTGTGCAGCCGTTTGTCGAACTGGCCAAGGCTTTCGACTCTGTCAATCACTGCATTCTTATTGGCAGACTCAATAGCCTTGGTTTCTCAAATGACTGCCTAGCCTGGTTCACCAACCACTTCTCAGATAGAGTTCAGTGTGTCAAATCGGAGGGCCTGTTTTCTGGATCTCTGGCAAACTCTATGGGGGTGCCACAGGGTTAAATTCTCGGGTCTACTCTTTTCTCTGTATACATCAATGATATCGCTCTTGCTGCTGGTGATTCTCTGATCCACCTCTACACAGACTACACCATTCTGTATACATCTGGCCCTTCCTTGGACACTGTGTTAACAAACTTCCAACGGAGCTTCAATGCCATACAACACTCCTTCCGTGGCCCCCAACTGCTCTTAAATGCAAGTAAAACTAAATGCATGCTCTTCAACCAATTGCTGCCCGCACCTGCCCGCCTGCCTAGAATCACTACTCTGGACGGTTCTGACTTAGAATATGTGGACAACTACAAATACACTAAGTATCTGGTTAGACTGTAAACTGGTTAGACTGTTAGACTGTAAACTCTCCTTCCAGACTCACATTAACATCTCCAATCCAAAATTAAATCCAGAATCGGCTTCCTATTTCGCAACAAAGCCTCCTTCACTCATGCTACCAAACATACCCTCGTAAAACTGACTATCCTACCGATCCTAGACTTCGGCGATGTCATTTACAAAATAGCCTCCAACACTCTACTCAGCAAATTGGATGCAGTCTATCACAGTGCCATCCGTTTTGTCACCAAAGCCCCATATACTACCCACCACTGCAACCTGTATGCTCTCGTTGGCTGGCCCTCGCTACATATTTGTTGCCAAACCCACTGGTTCCAGGTCAACTATAAGTCTTTGCTAGGTGTAGCCCTGCCTTATCTCAGCTCACTGGTCTCCATAGCAACACCCACCCATAGCACACGCTTCAGCAGGTATATTTCACTGGCGATCCCCAAAGCCAACACCTCCTTTGGCCGCCTTGCAAAATTCACAAAATAATTGCAAAACTCACTGAAGCTGAAGACTTATATCTCCCTCACTAACTTCAAGCATCAGCTGTCAGATCAGCTTACCTATCACTACTGTACCTGTACACAGCCCATCTGTAAATAGCACACCCAACTACCTCATCCCCATATCATTAAAAAATATATATTTTGCACCCCAGTATCTCTACTTGCACATCATCATCTGCACATCCATCACTCCAGTGTTAATTCTAAATTGTAATTATTTCACCACTATGGCCTATCTATTGCCTTACCTCCCTAACCTTACTACATTTGCACACACTGTACATAGATTTTTCTATTATGTTTTGACTGTACGTTTGTTTATCCCATGTTTAACTCTGTGTTGTTTTTGTCGCAGTGCTTTGCTTTATCTTGGCCAGGTCGCAGTTGTAAATGAGAATTTGTTCTCAACTGGCCTACCTGGTTAGCCCCATGTTGCAATTCCTGGAAGCTGAAAATGTCCCAGTTCTTCCATGGCCTGCATACTCACCAGACATGTCACCTTTTTAGCATGTTAAGGATGCTCTGGATTGATGTGTACTACCAAGTGTTCCAGTTCCTGCCAATATCCAGCAACTTCGCACAGCCTCTGAAGAGGAGTGGGACAACATTCCACAGGCCACAATCAACAGCCTGATCAACTCTATGCGAAGGAGATCGTGCTACATGAGGCAAATGGTGGTCACACCAGATACTTACTGACTGGTTTTCTGATCCACGCCCCTACCTTTTTTTTAAGGTATCTGTAACCAACAGATGCATATCTGTATTCCCAGTGAGGTAAAATCCATTGATTAGGGCCTAATTAATTGATTTAAATGTACTGATTTCCTTAAATGAACTGTAACGCAGTAAAATCTTTGAAGTTGTTGCAGGTTTGCGTTTATATTTTCTTCCAGTATAGTTCGATTTAAACGTGTACATGCTTTGCAAGAACGATTTCCCTAATAATCTTGTTTACATGACACATCTGAAATCAGGCTACCTGATGGGATTTTGAGAAATGCACAAAATAGCCAATCAAAATAAATGTTATACTACAGCAACCATGTTATTTTAGGGAAGCTTATTTGATTCTGAATTCAGACATGTAAAGTTTGTATTTGAAAACAATTTCTGAAATGCAAACTTTCAGAACTGACTTCACTCGCACATAAGCATAGAGGGAGTTTTGCGCATAAGCAGATGAAATACACCGCAGCAGTTGACATAGCCTACGTCGGTTGACGTAGCCTCGCAAGCCAATCGCAGAATGTGACGACGGAAATGAAGCATATCGTGCAATCTGGCCAGATTTTTATTTGGTAACATCGCACAGTGCGAGGTGATAATCGTAAAAGACTGAATCCAACATACAGTCTGCAAAGGACTTTACTTCAGTCTGGCTTATCTGGGTCTTGTCTAGGACCAACACACACACACACACACACACAGAAAACATGAAAACATCTCTTTGAAATGGGGTCCTTTGTTCCTGCTCGATTATTCTTTAAATAGTCAGTGATAACCACCTTCTTTTGGAAAACAATGTCACCTTTACATGTTGCAGTTTTACTGATACAGTCATACTGTGGTGGCTAATCTATCTTGAATCTCTCTCACACCCTCTTGGAGCCTATGCTTCTTTCTTCTTCCTTCTTTAACAATTACCTTTGGTCCTTTGGTTGCTGGCATGGAATCAAGGAATGTTCAGAATGCACCTGAGAATGTCAACAATCAAAGTATTTAGAAGACATAAAATCCCACACAATGGCTGCTTTTTACAAGAGATGCTTTTGTTGTGTGCTCTGCTCTTGCCCGGTGGTAGAGTGTGGGCATGTCTTCTCAGTTTCCGAGATAAAATAAAACATCTGATAAAAAAACTTTTGCAGAGGATTGGAAAACTGTAGATGGTATCGCAGCCCTTACATCTTCTAAGAAATCAGAGACCGTGTGTGGCATGGCACTCACTCTTCCCCTGGTCGCGATCAAATGATAACCACAAAAAACTCTGGACTCCTGTCCACACCCAAAGGGAAACCACTCCAGTCAGCCTGCCAGACAGCCCCCCTCCCTGTATGCTTTGATTCCATGTCCTTTTCGGTAATGTCTCACAATGCCTAGTAAATTAATATGGAAAATCAAGCTGTATGTATACTCTCCCTGTGGAGCTATCTACCATCAGATACAGATCACAAGTAAACGTTCCTCCGTCATTATTCATCTTTCAGATACAGAGGATTTGTTTTTTCTCTCTCTCTTTCCTCCTAGCAGAAGGCAATCATATGTTTGAAGAGCACTGTTGGCTTTTACCTACTGTCGCCGGAGAAAGAGAGAGAGAGAACGAGAGAGAGAGACTTCTGTTCAAGCCAGAAAAACTCAAACCAACTCAAGGAGCTGCGGTTTGTACAGTATAATATTGGTATTTGAGTAATCATGGCACCCAGGATCAAATCTTCTGCTATTAACATCTGTTATGAGAGTCTAGCATATGAGGGCATAAGATTTATTTTATTATATTCTATCAGTCAATACCTCATTCATAACTGACTGCATGCCATAGGCCGTGCTGAAGGACCAATAGGACTTCACCATAAGGTCATCCATACACCAGGTATCAGCAGAACAACACCACAGCTCTCCTCTCCACATCAGATCAGTGCTGTGTTGTTGATACTGTCTGTTGGCTGGAATTATCTTGAGACATAGACATGTTTTGATAATCATGGTTGTATATTCCAATCATTCCCTGCCATAAAAAAGGACAAGTAGACAAGTAAACAACGAGTGAAGTGCAAAGGAATGGTGACTCCCCGTCTCTCTGTCTGACTCACTGAACCTATTTTGCTCTCACAGGGCTAATGATGAACCCTGACGCCCTGTTTAACACTATTATGCTCTCTCTCTCGCTCCTTCGCTAATACTATAATAATAATAATAACAACATATATGCTATTTAGCAGAAGCTTTTATCCAAAGCGACTTACAGTCATGTGTGCATACTTTTTACGTATCTCTCTGTCTGTCTGTCTCTTTCTCTCTCTTTCTCATTCTCCACTCAATGTGAGAAAATTGTCCGGCTCAGAATGTCCCTGCCTTTGTAGGTGTATGACTACAGAACCACATACAACATCCCAACTTTCTCTACCGTTTACATTTTTTATCTCACCAGACATTCCTACTTACTGGTAGGCCTAGCGTCCTTTTTTCCCTTCTTTTGATGGGTCAAGTTACGTTGTGTTTTGGAGATGGGTGAGGATGAAAGTTAGGTTGTGTTTAGGAGAGGGGTGATGAAAGTTGTGTTGTGTTTTGGAGATCAGTCAGGATGAGAGTTAGGTTGTGTTGTGTTTTGGAGAGCGGTGATGATGAAAGTTAGGTTGTGTTGTGTTTAGGAGAGGAGTGAGGATGAAAGTTAGGTTGTGTTGTGTTTTGGAGAGCGGTGAGGATGAAAGTTAGGTTGTGTTTTGGAGAGGGGTGAAGGTGAAAGTTAGATTGTGTTTAGGAGAGGGGTGAAGGTGAAAGTTAGATTGTGTTTAGGAGAGGGGTGAAGGTGAAAGTTAGATTGTGTTTTGGAGAGGGGTGAAGGTGAAAGTTAGATTGTGTTTTGGAGATGGGTGAGGATGAAAGTTAGATTGTGTTTTGGAGAGGGGTGAGGATGAAAGTTAGATTGTGTTGTGTTTTGAAGATGGGTGAGGATGAAAGTTAGATTGTGTTTTGGAGAGGGGTGAGGATGAAAGTTAGATTGTGTTGTGTTTTGAAGATGGGTGAGGATGAAAGTTAGATTGTGTTTTGGAGAGGGGTGAGGATGAAAGTTAGGTTGGGTTGTGTTTTGGAGATGGGTGAGGATGAAAGTTAGATTGTGTTTTGGAGAGGGGTGAGGTGGAAAGTTAGGTTGGATTGTGTTTTGGAGATGGGTGAAGGTGAAAGTAAGGTTGTGTTGTGTTTTGAAGATGGGTGAGGATGAAAGTTAGATTGTGTTTTGGAGAGGGGTGAGGATGAAAGTTAGATTGTGTTGTGTTTTGGAGAGGGGTGAGGATGAAAGTTAGGTTGGGTTGTGTTTTGGAGATGGGTGAGGATGAAAGTTAGGTTGTGTTTTGGAGAGGGGTGAGGATGAAAGTTAGGTTGTGTTTTGGAGAGGGGTGAGGATGAAAGTTAGGTTGTGTTTTGGAGAGGGGTGAGGATGAAAGTTAGGTTGTGTTTTGGAGAGAGGTGAGGGTCAAAGTTAGGTTGTGTTGTCTTTTGGAGAGGGGTGAGGATGAAAGTAAGGTTGTGTTGTGTTTTGAAGATGGGTGAGGATGAAAGTTAGGTTGTGTTTTGGAGAGGGTCAAAGTTAGGTTGTGTTGTGTTTTGGAGAGGGGTGAGGGTGAAAGTTAGGTTGTGTTTTGGAGAGGGGTGAGGATGAAAAGCGCCACAAGGACAGAACAATGGAGCACCTGCACAATAATGAGCACTCAGACTGTACACACATGCAGATGGCTTGGCTGAGGATTCTCTCACCACACACACACACACACACACACACACACACACACACACACACACACACACACACACACACACACACACACACACACACACACACACACACACACACACACACACACACACACACACACACACAGACAGCTGGCTCTCTTTAAAGTGGTCAGAGATTATCCTCCACCACAACTTACCTTACATCTGCCTGGATGGAATTCCCCCTCTCACAACCACCCACACCAACGCTTCATTCTTCCCCTTTGTCGTATACTGGTATCTTCACAAAGGGAGAAACTGTATTTGTCTTTAGGCAGCCGGGCCATTCATTGGCGCTAGAGAGAGAGACAGGGCCTGAGCATGTTCATTCACACGTGTTGTCCGTGTCACTATCACTACCCACGCAAGTCACCCGTGATGCAAATCAGCATTCGACGTCCATCCACGTCTGAGGACGTCGGGAGAGGATGTGGAAACTGGCCACGAGGGGGAACAGTGAGTGCTGTTAACGGCATGTAGGTTTCGGTTTTGCTAGGGTGTTGTTTAATGGGGATGGCTGGTCGGCATAAGCATCTGCCTTAAGTTTCTAAAGGTTGCATGTTTGAATAGAGCAAAGTAGTTTTTATATATTTTTTGAGCCTATTCCAAACCTTAACCCTTACATTAACCATTCGGAGTTAATGCCTAAACTAAACCTTAAACACTTAGAAATGTGATGTTTGGAACAACTTCGAAATTTGACGTTTGAGAAAATGAATGAACGTCTAATTCTGACGTTGAGGCTGTGAGAGCTTGTTGCACTACCAGCTATCAGCTTTCTATCACATGCACCACCTCACTTGAATGTCGTACAGAAACTATGTTCAGTTCAAGAGTGAACAAAAGACAGACTGTTTACTTCCTGCATCTACTTTTAACTGCCAGCGAATGAGCGAGTCACCAAGAAGGATTTTCACTTTTAAAGGTAAAAAAATCCCATCATCCAGAATACTGGGCTTTGAGCAGTTAAATTGACCCTGGCTGGTAAACAGGTCTCAGGCTAACAACAGCAATATATCCAGACACGTGGATAACATAGATCATATTGAAGGAATGAGGGGTGCCAGAGGGGTGACGTGAAGATAGGGCCGAGGGGTGAGGGAGAGTTGAGCGGCTCCCGGGCTCCATGGGGGCTCAGAGTCACAGTGAGGGAATCAGTCCTACCTGTCTAACCCTAATTCCCTGTCTAACCCTAATTCCCTGTCTAACCCTAATTCCCTGTCTAACCCTAATTCCCTGTCTAACCCTAATTCCCTGTCTAACCCTAAGCCCCTGTCTATGTGGCATATTGGACTATCAGCTCTTTCACAGCCATGGCCAGTGCTGTGGTCAGGGGGCTCCTGTGGAGGGTGGAGGTGATCCCTGAGCTGGCTGGTGCTGAGCTAGGCTAGCCACTGAACGACACACAAACGAAGGCTTTGTGGCCCTGAGTGTACCTCAGTGGTCTGGGAGTCAGGAGGTCAAGATGGAGGAAGGAGGGGGTGAGAGTTTAAGAGCTAGGGGGGGGGGGGGGGGGGGGGGGGTGAGGGGGAGTGGGGGATGGTTAGTGACAAGGCTCTAGTTGTTTTCCTACAGAGGGAAGAACCTTGACGTTATTGATTCACTGTGTCAACTCCCCCTTCAAGAAAATAACATTCCTGATGATACACTACATGACCAAAAGTATGTGGACACCTGCTCGTCGAACATCTCATTTCAAAATCATGGGCATTAATATGGAGTTGGTCCCCCCTTTGCTGCTATAACAGCCTCCACTCTTCTGGGAAGGCTTTCCACTAGATGTTGGAACATTGCTGCGGGGACTTGCTTCCATTCAGCCACAAGAGCATTAGTGAGGTCGGGCACTGATGTTGGGCGATTAGGCCTGGCTTGCAGTCGGCATTCCAATTCATCCCAGAGGTGTTCAATGGGGTTGAGGTCAGGGCTCTGTGCAGGCCAGTCAAGTTCTTCCACACCGATCTCGAAAAACCATTTCTGTATGGACCTCGCTTTGTGCACGGGAGCATTGTCATGCTGAAACAGGAAAGGGCCTTCCCCAAACTGATGCCACAAAGTTGGAAGCACAGAATCGTCTAGAATCCTATTGTCTGCTGTAGCGTTAACATTTCCCTTCACTGGAACTAAGGGGCCCAAAACATGAAAAACAGCCCCAGACCATTATTCCTCCTCCAACAAACATTACAGTTGGCACTATGCATTGGGGAAGGTAGCGTTCTCCTGGCATCTGCCAAACCCAGATTCGTCCGTTGGACTGCCAGATCCTGAAGTGTGATTCATCACTACAGAGAACTCGTTTCAGCTGCTCCAGAGTCCAATGGCGGCAAGTTTTACACCACTCCAGCTGACTCTTGGCATTGTGATCTTAGGCTTGTGTGGGGCAGCTCGGCCATGGAAATCCATTTCATGAAGCTTTCATAAATTCGGTATTGAGTGTTGCAACCGAGGACAGACAATTTTTTATATGCTACGCGCTTCAGCATTCGGTGGTCCCATTCTGTGAGCTTATGTGGCCTACCACGTCGTGGCTGAGCCGTTGTTGCTCCTAGACATTTGCACTTCACAATAACAGCAGTTACAGTTGACCGGGGCAGCTCTAGCAGGGCAGAACTTTGACGAACTGAGCTGTTGGAAAGGTGGCATCCTCTGACTGTGCTACGTTGAAAGTCACTGAGCTCTTTAGTAAGGCCATTCCTATACCAATGTTTGGCTATGGAGATTGCATGGCTGTGTGCTCGATTGTATACAACTGTCTTCAACGGGTGTGGCTGAAATAGCCGAATCTACTAATTTGAAGGGGTGTCCACATACTTTTGTATATATAGTGTATCATGGTACTGCTGACCTGGCAAGGTGGTTCGTTCACTATCTACACCTGTAGGTCTCAAGAGGTCAGCCACTGTGGCGTGCTGACCTGGAGTGCAGCGTATATATTGTTTTTTGTTTCCTCCATTAACATGGTTGAAGAAGGGAGCGCAGGCAGCGCAGCCAGTAAGATGGATTTGATTAATGAACTTTCTGCTCATTAGCCGCTTGCAAATATGCTTTCAAGTCTCTTTTACTCCGCTCTAATCCCCCTGTGAGAGTGTGCTAGTGGCTTTTAGTGCAGGTCGCTCCAAAGGTCACAATGTCACCCTGAGTTGGAGGGTGAGGTAAACAAGGGAAGAATAAGCCTTGAGGTTGATCCTATGGCCCTGAAGCCCAAATCAAACAAATGTGCGTGAACGAGTGTGTTCACACTGGAATTGCACTGTAGTGAATGAGATTAAACAGACGGGCCGCTAGCGTCAAGAGCATCAACGGCGTCATGAGCTTCAAATTAGAAAGCAAGTCTATTTTCTCGCCTGTTTGCGAAGCAATGCTGGTAAATGAGTGGATAAATTGCCAGAATATAGACTCTTTGTGCATTGTTACGTCTGGATTTGTAACATGTATAGTTAAAAAGTATATATTTAGTGTTGATAAGTTTAGCTGCCAGTGACAATAATATATATTTGAAAACAATAACTTTACGCCTACCTTTGTTGATTTCAAACACAGGCATATAGCTTAGGCAGGCTACGGCTGAGAAACTCCATTCAAGAGAGAATACTTTTATGTAGAAAGAACGAGACTAGTTACATTTGTAATAAACTGCTAGGGTGTATTAGCTACAACTCTCCTCACATTTGTGAGCCAACATAACAGGAGGCAGGTACGGTGGCTCCCGTAGGACATATAAGGTGAGTCAAAAGGAACACACAACAATAATTCATATCGGCTACATAGTGAACACAATAAATACAACTGTTTGTTATGGATTCTCATGAGAATTAAGTTTGCATACGCTACGCAGTGTATGTGAATTGACACTCTCTACTCTTTCATACAAATTTTGACACCGGTGTGGTTTTGGCTTAAGACTGTTTATTTATGTCTGTGTTCTTAAGAAGAAAGGAACAGTTTATTTAAAGGGTATCTAAAGTACATATGTCCATCACACAGCTACACAGCTAACAAGCCCTAATATTACAGTAGGCCTAAGAAGAATCAGTTGTGAGAAGATCAGTGTTGCTCTATATAGTTATCCTGAGATCAAACACATTGGTGAACAGGCTGAGAATGGTTACTGTATTTTCACTGGAGATTATCTGTTGAATATTTGACAAAAAGCCAACACTGATAAAGTATGTTTCTAACAGGCAGGCAACTTGACCAACATAAAACTTGTATAACATAAAATGCTTTTACATGATTTCGTCAACAACAAAATGAATGCTCTGATCTCTACACATCTGGGGAATGGTATGCCTCCTATTCCAGCCTATGCCAGGCAATGGATAGTCATTCATTTATTGGTGAATAATGTTGTCAAAGTCATTCTGAAGAATCATGTTTTTTTCACTCGACAATGAGCCTGTCAACAAGGCATCTGTCATGAGCACTGCAGGGTTGTGTTGTTGGAGTGAAAGTTGGCAGGGATAATATTTTGTTAGCTGATTGCTGAAGGTATGAGGTGTGTGTGTGTGTACTTGCGACTGCGTGTGTGTGTGTGTACTTGCGACTGCGTGTGTGTGTGTGTGTGTGTGTGTGTGTGTGTGTGTGTGTGTGTGTGTGTGTGTGTGTGTGTGTGTGTGTGTGTGTGTGTGTGTGTGTGTGTGTGTGTGTGTGTGTGTGTGTGTGTGTGTGTGCAGTACTACATGGCCCGGAGCGCTCCCCTGGTGTCATTAACATTCCTGTTGTGGCGGCTCCGCTAATATTGAGGTGCCTGACAAGACAGCTAACAGCTATAGCTCTTTCCCTGCAGCTTCCTGCTGTACAGAAACACATTCACTAAGTATACAATCAATCATGGCGTTCTGTGAGCTTGTGTGGCCTACCACTTCGCGGCTGAGCCGTTGTTGCTCCAAAACGTTTTCACTTCACAATAACATCACTTACAGTTGACCTGGGAAGCTCTAGCAGGGCATACATTTGATGAACTGACTTGTTGGAAAGGTGGCATCCTAGGACTGTGCCACGTTGAAAGTCACTGAGCTCTTCAGTAAGGCCCTTCTACTGCCAATGTTTGTCTGTGGAGATGGCATGGCTGTGTGCTCGATTATATACACCTATCAGCAACGGGTGTGGCTGAAATAGCCAAATCCACTAATTCGAAAGGGTGTCCACACACTGTAGTGCCATGTAGTGTATCTTAATGTGGCCCAGGAGTGACAGATCTGTTACTCATCACATTCACATTGATTCTACTTTTATTTCTTCCTCTCCCTTCTTTTTCTTTCTCTATTTTCTTTTTCTCTCTTCCTCTCTTCCCCTCTCCCTCTCTCTCTCTCTCTCGCTCTTTCTTTCTGATTCATTCAGTTCAAGCAAAGTGTTAAATTGAACCGTCCCTCCCTCCCAGTCCCAAACATGTTATTCACGCTACAGGCCGGCGTCGGGTGTAGATATCTATCTCATCCACTTGGCACATCCACATGGACACATTTCAACCAATTATCTCAAGCAATGTTTTTGTGAACGCGTGGTTTGTGTTTGTGTATGTGTTGCTTGTGTTGCAAGAAGATTGTTGCATTGCAGAAACACTTGACGGGTTAGTAGGTGTGCAGGCCGCCCATTCTGTTTGCACATGGTATTTAGAGATAAAGGATCTTCATTTGATCACCCTGCTGCAATGCAAGACATTTAAAACTTGTAGTGTATCTACAAGTTTAAAAAGGCTTCTAAAGTTTGTAATTTCCACTTTGAAATTTCAGACTTGATTTTCCCTGACAAATGTTTTTTCAACCACTCCAAAAATGTCCATTAATTATAATCCACATAATAATTCACATTTACTGTTGCTGCAGGATTATTTTCCTGCTGTAGCTAACTGGCTCGAATTAAGATCCTACAAATGTACACATAGCTACAACTGTCATTCTGGCAACCTTAGCCCGTGGCTCTGATAAACAGCAACAGTCAAATAAGACTCTTTCAGGGGAACCCGTTGGCTGTAATGTAATAAGGCCATGTGGCTACACGCTGCTGGAGGATCTCTCAAATCTGTACTGTTCCCAAATGAAACCTAGCTAGGTACAACTAGTACTGTTCTGACAGACAGTTACATGCTTACCAGTTAGCTTTTTCACCACTTCAGCAAATGATGAGGAATAGTACAGCTAGTAAGCAAGGGGCACAGTCCTGACACTGACAGTGAGATGTTTTACATATATGGAGCAGTATAGATGCAGATTGCTATTGAAGTTCCTTTGTTTTCTTTCCACATCTAGAAGCTGCTGAATGTTGAGTGCCTGAAAGGACTCACTAAAAGGATTTCGACCACAACACTGGAGAATACAATAATAATGCAGAGTAAGAATTTATTTTAAAATTACAAAATATTTTAAGAAAACACATTTTATTTTACATAAACTGTACAGATGACATTTACATGACTAAATTATTCTGAAACAGGAACTAAAAATATATTTTTATTAAATAGAAAAACTGAAAAAATAGAATTAAAGATGAAAAATTAAGTGTTCCACATGTTTATTGTACAAAATAGACAGAGAAAGGAAATAATAAAACTAAGAAATGGAATCATCATAGTGTACCCTGATACGTAGATTAGGCCTCTTATGATCAAGCTAAAATAATCTTGGCCTCTTTGGTTCCATTATTACACAGCAAATTCCCCAGAGTTAAATTAACACTGAAAGTGTGGACCCGTATAGACACTGAACAGTGTTGAATTAACACACTGCTTAGTGTAATAATTTGCATATTTCCCAGAGTGCTTTGCATTTCGAGTGAATTGTGGAGTTACCACCCATGACTGAATTTGTTAGTGACAGAGACAAGATTGTTGCATTCATCCACTTACAGCCCTATGGTCTTAACCAAGTGAAATCCTAAATTAAAATACCATTATTAAAATGTAATTATTTAAAAAATACAATATGTATTTCATGAGTCCTTATTTTGAGGACATAAACAAAAGAATACTGGATTGTTTGCATGAACCAACTGCTGGGTTGCAGGCATTGGGTCACAGTTATTTTCTAAAAAAAATTAAGACATAGTTTGGTTTGTTGACGCTTGTTTATTGAGATATGACCCAGCAGGTCAGATCACAAGACAAGGAGGCTTGGCTTTTTAGGGGTGTGACTTTCAGCAAGTTATTTTTGCCACCCATGAGAGTAAATGTAATTCCAGTTAATCTGTTCTGTTGAATTGTTATTGCATGTTATGGTTGAACACTAACACTTTGGTAGCTTTAATGAAGCGTACAGAAATGTGTGAGTTCCTTAACAGCCTATGCAAATGTGATCTTCCCAGTAGGATAGTTAACACTTTCTTGCTATATGTATATCATAATGTTAATATTTTTGTATTAAAATATGTAATGTACAATAATATTTATAGAATTGTTACATTACAGTGTACAAACTTACATTATCAACAGGAATTACATTTAATCTCACATGACCAAAAATAACTTTCTAAAAGCCATGCCCTTAATAAGTCCTGCCTCCTGAAAATAACCGATAGATTACATTCAAAAAGACAGAGCTGTTTGGTCAACACAGCATGAAGGTGAATAAAAACTAAATTCATGGTTAAATTAACCCATGTTGGGTAATCCAAACAACCCAACATTTTTGCCTTATTCATGCAACCTGTCACATTATGCTGGCTTGTATAATGCTGTGTAATTCCGATTGAACTCTAGCCAGAGTGGGGATATCCAACGTTCTGCATTTTTTATCATATGCAACTACCAGAGTTGGGAAGACTGAAATATGAGACTACCTAAAGGATCTAAACTGGAACAACCATTTCAGTAACAGGTGCAACAAATCCAAGTAACATATTGAATTAGTTAAGAAAATGTATCTCATTTATATTTGAGAAGCATAGGATTAATCAATCAATTAATGTACATGCAAAAACATAGATATTGAAACAAACAATTATTCAAATGAACCCGCAATAGACCATGCTGGGAAATATAATAATGATGAGCGCGGTTTTGGTTAAACTCCGGTTATTAACACCAACACTGGGTGTTATTTTAAACCAATAAGTGTTATAGAGTTAATTGTTATGTTTAGAGTGTAGTCCCTGAAAATACGGCCTTATGAAATACTTATTGTATTGTGTTAAATAATACCATTTTAATAAAATATTCTCTCAGGATCTCACATGCTGAAGTCCAGAAGACTGAAAATGGATGAATGCAACAACCATGTCTCTGTCACTAACAAAGACAGTCAGGAGTGGTAATTCTATAATTCACTCAAAGGCAAGGTATTCTGGGAAATTAGGCTTTACACCTATCAGTGTGTTAATTTAACACTGTTCCAGTGCCGATACGGGCCAACACATTCAGTGTTAATTTAACACTCTCAGTGTGGATTTAACACTGGAGAATTTGCTGTGTAGGTAAATTACTTTATTAAACAAAAAATGTAAATTTACTTCTATAAAAATAACTTTTCAATGGCAGTTTGTTTATTAACTAATCTCGCAACTTTTCAGTGCAAATGTCATAACAATCATTCGCTTTGAAAAAACGGAAGCGAAAGATCACATTTCAAGTATTTGATAGGAGATGCATTAGCATAGGAGGAGGAGAAAGTTCAGTTCAGTCTGGTATGTTCAGTTGTATGGGTGGGCATGGGTGGGTTACTATACATTGCATAGATCATGTGGCACTTATTTATGACAGGACACTCAGTACCACTTTGAAGGCATTTCAATATGCAAGTGCTATTAGGAGTGGGAGTGTGCATTTAAAGAGTTTAGTCTGCAAGTGCTGCACTGCACCATCATGCCCTGTTGGGCCCTAACAAAAAACTCATCACCACTTCGAGGTCCACTTTATCGGAACAAGTAGGGGCAGTGGGGACTCTCCGTTCTCAGGATTAAGTGTATGTAGTGCAGTTTGCACAAAGGTCCATCTTCACCTTTGAACTCAGTGAGCGATTGCTTGCAGCATGGTCACAGACAGACAGACAGACAGACAGACAGACAGACAGACAGACAGACAGACAGACAGACAGACAGACAGACAGACAGACAGACAGACAGACAGACAGACAGACAGACAGACAGACAGACAGACAGACAGACAGACAGACAGACAGACAGACAGACAGACACTTACACAAGCAGGAGGAAAGAACGTGGTCCAATGTCAACAACAATATGTCAATGTTGTGTCGTTACCTCACTTGGACATGAGTGTAGTCCTGGAAAAGCTTTATTCAATAATAAGCGCTTGCTGACACAGTTTATGTTATAATTCCACAGGATCAGACAGTCACAGTGTCTTTATGACTTTCTTTATGGAAGTGCTGGTGTTTCTGAATTATATAAGCTGATGAATTGTCATTGTCAGTGCTTTTGTTTTGTCAATGTCCTGGTGTGCTGTTTCCTTAAGCGCTTTTCTTTCCATCTTCAGAAGAGTTGAAGGACCATTATTTTTCCTCTAGAAATGGCAAACTAGAAAAATGTTATCATTTGGTGATCAACCATTTCCTTCTCTTCCCAAAACTCTGGAACCGTTCTGAAGTTCTTAATATGGAATGGACAGAACCTGGCCTCACTCAGCCAGATAAATACAACAAACCATAAATACATCTTGTTTGTGTGTACCTGTTGGTGTGCTTCCATATAACTATATATTTATATCTGTGTCATACAAAAAGGTGTTTTTGTACAAGACATTTTGACTATCGTCGTTTGATTTAACTTTCAAAGTTTAAAAAGTCACAGACACTCAGGCACAGCCACACTCTTCCACTATCATATTGGGCACGTCTCGTTTTACTATGTTGTACTCATCGTCGAAGTACAGCATAGACATGGTACTGAGCTTGGTGGGGATACAACAGGAGTTGACCGAGCCGGGGCTCATGCCCCTCATCCGGTACTGGTTGACCACCGCCGTGTGGAACGATGACGCCGACCCCGGTACCCCCGCCATGTACGCCGGGCAGCTTCCCTCGCAGTAGTTACCGTAATAACCCGCGGGTGCGATGATCCAGTCGTTCCAGCCAATGAGGCGAAAGTCTATGTAGAACTGTCGTCTGCAGCACAGGCCTCCACTGCTCCCGTCACACTCCAGCCCCCTCTTCCTGATGCGGTGGTTCCCTTCCACCTGCCGTGCCCGGACCACCAGAAAGGGCCTGTGTGAGGGTTCTGCTGGGTCAACTAAGATAGGAACCACGTTGAATGCCTCACAGCCCTCACAACGCACCTCCAGGTCCTGCCGCCGGCCGCCCTTACCAAACAGGGCCCTCACTGCCTCTGACAGGGGGAAGGTGTGCCAGCCGCTGCGCTTTAGGTCCACACGCTTCTCCACTAGGGTCCACCGACCTCCTCCGCCTGCCCCTGCCCCTGTTCCTCCCCTGGCTCCACCTGCAGCTCCAGTCCCTGCCTCATGGTAGTGGATTTTAACTGTGACTCTCCGTCGAGGCCCTTTCTCGGAGCCGGTGGGCAGCAGCCTGAAGTAGAGCCACAGGTTGGCCTGAGACACATGCAGGTTCTGGTTCCCTTCACTGGAGATGAGGAAGTGGAGGCTGGACTTAGAGGCTTGAGAAGAAGCCAGCTCATCTGATCGAGAAGAGAGAGAAACGTGGGTTTAGTGATATATACCGTACAGTCAAGGGTCAAGAGAATAAACTGACCATTTTAAAGGGCAAGTTAGAAAAGCTGACAAGATTCACAAAGTAAAACAGGACAGGAGGATGAAATCCACACAGTTTTCCAACTTGTGTCTCTGTGATTAAAGTTATGTCACACTACATATGAGTGTCATTTGTAAGAGGGAAGAAAAGTGGACAAACATTCACAGGGATCCCCAAGCAGGGAGCCAGAAAGAGAGTACTTCAGTCACTTCTGTCCATCCTCTCCTCCATCACCACTCTCTTTCTCATACATCACATGCCGTTAGCCTAGTTCCTTATAGTCTGTTCCTCCTGACAGCCCAGTTCTGGGAGCAGGCCCAGTTGGCCTCAGGTCTGATTGTGAACACTATGAGAGTGGAGGAGGGGGGTGGACAAGGCCCGGGCACCAGGGGGTTAATTGAGTTTGCTGTTTGTGTGTGTGCGTGCGTGCGTGCGTGCGTGTGTGTATGTGTGTGTGTGAGGCACTGCTGTGAAACCCCCTGAGCTCCCCGGAGCCTCTGAGACTGACAGCATAAAGACTCCATTGAGGTATTAGGAGACAGCCTCGCTACTGCCTGGCATTGAGCGCGTGGCCCAACTAACCAATAGCATGATGAGGCAAAAATAAAATACATTTGCATGACATTGGCCACTTTCTAAAATGACACAATGAAGAGATTCCAAATGTCTACGGCATAATGGAGTTTGGAGTCGGCTGTATCTTTTTTGAAGCCTAATTATGTCTTCCAAATGACTGTGAAAACCGAGAGGGTTCTGTCTGGGGGTTAGCCAGGATCGGCTTCAGCTGAGCACATGTTGAAGCGGCCAAATGTCTTTGTTTACACACTGATTAGCGTGAGTTGGTGTCAACAGCTGACCACCAAAGATGGTCCTTTTAAAGCAATCCTACGTTTACAACGTACTCCAGTAACAGTGATTTTACATTCATTTCACCCAGACCTGTTCAGACTAGTTCTGCCTCCCGCTACAGTATGTCAGCTGGGAGCCAAAGTAACACACACACACACACAAACAAACACATCCCTGTGGCAACAACAAAAGCACAAGGTGCATTCATTTCAGCAACATCGACATCGAACCCTCAGGGTGCAGTATCAAGAACGTAAGAAGAACTGTATGTATGGAAATGCATCAGAAGTGTAGATATAAAGGTATTGACTCAATAACAGTTTTCCCCTGTTTTAACTGCTGTCATGGCCCGAGGTAAGGAGTATCTAACCTCGCCTCATTTACTACCATGCCTTGCTGCTTGCCTCAACAGCTCCCAGTGATCAACAGGGGAGCTTCTAGGCCAGGGCGTTTCTCTATCTGTACCCTGAGTGACAGTGTATGTGAGGCAATGAAGTGCTGGGTGGGGAGAGATGGCAGTCTGAATCTCTGACTACAAAGATACTCCAGTCTAAAGCATGGTCATATGATCTTGTAAAAAAAAAATGTGGTGGAGTGTATCTGTAGCTTTATATCCCACCTGGGAAAAAAATAACATTTTTAATGACCCACAAGTTAGAGTATCTGAGATTGCCCACTGGCCACAGACGTAAATTCAACATCTATTCCATGTTGGTTCAATTTCATTGAAAAGCTGTGGAAACAACATTGATTCAACCAGTGTGTGCCCAGTGGGTGGCCACATTAAAATGGATGCTGAAGTGGATTGAGAATCATCCTAGAAAACACTTCAACTATTTAGCTTTTCATTCATTTTCTAAAATACCACAAAAACACATAGCCAGGTGCTTTAACCCTGGTGTGCACTGACTGCAGGCTGTGGGAAGGTGAGGGGGGAAGCGAGGTGAGGAAGGAGGTTAGGGAGGAGACCAGTTAAACCAGGAGGTGTGCTGCCTGACTCGGAGTGTGCCTGGGGTCAATGTGCTCCTGGGCCAGGCATGGTTAGGGCAGGGCAGGTGAAGGGAGGGTGACATCTGGGTGGGCCTCTCTCTCTCTGGTGGAGCTAGCGCTGCTGGAGCTACAGCTGCCTCAGCGTGTCCCCACCTGCGCTATCAACACCAACAAGGCAGGCCGACAGGCAGACAGGTCGGTAAGCAGGCGGGAAATCAGGCAGACGGGTATGTAAACAGGCGGGAAATCAGGCAGACAGGTAGGTAAGCATGTGGGCAATCAGGCAGACAAAAAAATCAGGGAGGCAGGGAGGCAGATGCGCCGGCAGTCAGTGTGTGTATGTGTGTTTGTGTGTGCATGTGCGCAACATAGGCAGGGTGTATGTAGCAGGGTGCTATGCTGATTACTCAAAGTCTGTGTCAACAGAGACCGCACATCGCGGAGCACCGCTGCTTTGACAGGAGCCTCGCCTCGCAGTGACACACACACACGGCTCTGACAGGCATCCCTTAGGCTGCTGGAGCACAGCGCTCAGCTCAGCACTCCAGGAATTCCACACAGGGAAATAGGAGAGGGGGAAAGAGCACAGCAGGTCAGGGTGAGCTCCATTTGGCCAGCAGTTAGTAAGCTGCTTTGGTGGTAGTGGTGGAGAAATGACACACAGGGAGGGGGTTGGAGGGGGGGGTGCATGGATTGAGTGTGATGTGGAAAATGCCTGGAGCGGCTCCAGACAGGGCATGATTGATGTTTCTTCATGAAAGACTGTGTCCCAGAGTAAACCCAGAAGCCAGCCCTATAGCCCTGCAGGGTTGCATCCCAAATGGCACCCTATTCACTCTATAGTGCACACATTTTTACCAGGGCCCATATAGCTCTGGTCAAAAGTAGTGCACTATATAGGGAATAGGGTGCCATTTGGGATACAACCCGGGGACTGGGCCAGAGTTAATGACATCCAATAATGAAGTCTTAATTCCGTTACTTGGACCGGAGTCACAGGGAGTTCAACCGGTCCAAGCGGCTATACCAACGACAATCGAGATGCTCACATCTCCCCCTGCCCTCCGCTTCGCTCCCGTGGTTACGGGACACCGAATACCGCCGCCAAAGCGAGGGCCCGCGGGACCGTGTCATAAGAGACGGGAGGTTGGCACTGTTCCTTACCTGGAACGTTGGCAGTGAGCTCAGTCTCAGCCTCTGCTCCGCTATGCAGTCTAAGACTGATTGGTGACTGAGAGCAATAGCTGCCTCCTAGCTCCTAGCTTGCTGAAAACAATACAGTTAAAACTATGTGAATTAGACAGGACAGCGTCCCACTCACCTCACAAAATACTTTGGCCTGATACTTCGCAGTCATCCAGTAATGTCCAGCACAAACTCCTCTCAGCCCCTATCAGTCATCCAGTAATGTCCAGCACAAACTCCCCTCAGCCCCTATCAGTCTTCCAGTAATGTCCAGCACAAACTCCCCTCAGCCCCTATCAGTCATCCAGTAATGTCCAGCACAAACTTCCCCCGGCCCCTAGCAGCACACCTTGATCTTTGACTGTGACATCACCCGGCCTGTGCCTGGGCCAGGTCTAGCTGCCTCTCTCCAGGTCGCTCTAGGGGCCTTGTCCCTCTCTCCATGCCCTGGCTGGCAGCCTGGACTCTGGGCTCTGGGGGTGAGTGCCAGCTGGCCTGAAGGCAGAGGGGGTCTACAGAACAGGGAGCAAAGCCAGTTCCATGGCACAATGCTGCACAAAGGCTCAAAGGTGTTGTGAATAATGGCAAAAGCAAAGAGGCCTGGTTGGTGAACCATTATATGACAAAAACATTCTTTAGAAAACTGTGATATGGGCACACCATGCACCCTCCTCCTCCACCTCTCCATCACCCGAACCCACAACCGGGGGTGCTCTCCTAAAAATTGCCTTGCGTTTAACATGGACTCAGAGGTAAATGTAACATAGTAAAATGTAATTCTGGCACACTCCAATTAGTATGTTACGTTTCATATGGGATGTATTAATTTGCAATTCGTACAATTTGTTACAAATTGCAATTCCTACAATATTTTACGAATTTGCAAAATGTATGATATGTCACAAATTCCAATTTGTTGTGGCTAACGTTAGCTAGGTCACTAACACTAATGTTAGTTGGGTGGCTAATATTAGCTAAAGGGGTTATGGGTAAGGGGTTTTAAGGTTAAGGTTGGGGTTAAGTTTAAGTTTAAGGTTAGTGTTGGGGTTAAGTTAAAGGGTTAAGATTAGGGTTAGGGGAAGGGTTGGCTAACATGCTAAGTAGTTGCAAAAACACGCAACCTTTGGGTTGCTATACGTCCGCATAACCTGTCCCATAGGGCGGCGCACAATTGGCCCAGCGTTGTTAGGGTTTGGCCGGGGTAGGTCGTCATTGTAAATACGAATTTGTTCTCAACTGACTTGCTTAGTTAAATAAAGGTTAAATAAAATAAAAACATTCCTATTCGAAGGCAACAGCTAGGAATCCATCCAAGCTGATTGTACTGTTTGTGCTGCAGCTTCGTACTGCGGGACCGGGATCTATGCTTCCTCTGCTAAAAAAACGTTTTTTTTTTTTAAAAACAGTTAAATAGGACGTTCTCACCTCACTAACCTGCCAATTATTGATTTCAGTTATCTAACTGATGATAGATTAGAGCTCACAGAGTGTGTGTGTGTACAGGGCCGGATTAATAAAGGGGCTTACAGGGGCTGAGGCCGAGGCCCGTAGTGTGCCCAAGAGGGAAACAAAATAAAGAATTAAAAACTAAATAGACAGTTTACTGTATATTATATATGTAGTATATATATTTATTATATAAAAAAAAAAAATGCAAACACCAACCACAGGATGACTCAGGAGCCCGCTCTCAATAAGTCATCAGATGGGGGAGGAGAGGAAATGGAGGGCCCACATGATAACTGGGGGGCCCTGCCTTGGTTGTGTAACGTAGAGTTTTCTGCAAATTATAAATATTTTCCATGGGGCAGGGAGTAATTTTTGCAGTTTTAACGCTAATTACCTGCGATTCTACACATTCTGCCATGACTTATGGCATGTTAATGATATCTGAGTGAAAGTGACAAACAAAATGAATTGGGGCCCCCTGGGGGTCAGGGTCCCTGGGAACGTGCCCTGCGTGCCTGGTCGGTATTCGGCCATGATTACTACAAGTTTAGATAGCTGGCTAGATTAACTTACGAATCAAAAAATTGGTAACTGACATGGCTAATTGAGTTACTGTCAGTGTCTGACATAACAGGAGAAAAACTGTTGATGCACAACCATCTATGATTTGCTCATCTGGCCTTGTGTGTGAGTCCACTGTAAACCCCAATGTGCTGTTATTACTCAAATGTTTTGAGGAAACCCATTGCACTTAATGTATCTGAGTACAGAAAAACGTGCTGATTGTCTACACTGTAACGGAAAACTGTAATTTATCCGGTAATTTGGGGTATTATCAACAGAAAAATACTCTGAAACATTTTACTGCAGTATACTGCAAATTATGGTGCATTTTGGGAAATGTTATGGGCAGGGAAATATTTCCAATGGTACTGTAATTCCACCCCAAAGAAGGTCACCCGTGATACAAGTCAGTATTAGAAGTTCATCCATGTCTGAGGATGTCAACTGGCCACTAGGGGTAACAGTGTGTGCTGTTACCTTCAAGTAGGTTTCAGTTTTGTTTGGGTAATATGGAAAGGGATGGAGGATGGGCGTAAGCCTCTAATGCAAAAGGTTGCATGTTCAGTGACAGAAAGTTGTTTTGTAGATTTTTGTTTTATATCCCAAACCTTAACCCTTACCTTAACCATTCAGAGTTAATGTCTAACCTTAACCCTTACCTTAACCATTCAGAGTTAATGTCTAACCTTAACCATTCAGAGTTAATGTCTAACCTTAACCCTTACCTTAACCATTCAGAGTTAATGTCTAACCTTAACCCTTACCTTAACCATTCGGAGTTAATGTCTAACCTTAACCCTTACCTTAACCATTCAGAGTTAATGTCTAACCTTAACCCTTACCTTAACCATTCAGAGTTAATGTCTAACCTTAACCCTTACCTTAACCATTCAGAGTTAATGTCTAACCTTAACCCTTACCTTAACCATTCGGAGTTAATGTCTAACCTTAACCCTTACCTTAACCATTCAGAGTTAATGTCTAACCTTAACCCTTAACCCTTAAAGTAACGATTATTTTGGACAAAGTACACATTGCCCAAGATACTGATGGAAGCTCGTCCAAAAGTAAGAGCTATTTATGATTTTATTCCGTATTTATGTGGAAAAATGTAAACGCATTTGTCGGCCATTGTTGCGGCACTAGTCTGGCTGTAACGCACACTGTATGTCTAGTAACGTTAATTTTAAAAATCTAACTCAGCGGTTGCATTAATAACTAATGCATCTTTCATTAGCTGTCCAACCTGTATTTTTTTAGTCAATCTAATCGATAAATAATCGTAAACTTAGGTGCCTTTCCAAGATGGCGCCGGCCAGAATGCATGCCATGTTTTGACAGATTACATTGCATAACCACGATTTGTGATGCTAAATATGCACATTTTCGAACAAACTCTATATGCATTGTGTAATATGATGTTACAGGACTGTCATCTGAAGAATTCTGAGAAGGTTAGTGAAAAAATTTATATATTTTGGTGGTGATAACGTTATCGCTCTTTTTGCCTTGAATCAATGCTGGGGTGATGTTAGCTCATGTGGTATGCTAATATAACGATATATTGTGTTTTCGCTGTAAAACACTTAGAAAATCTGAAATATTGTCTGGATTCACAAGATCTGTGTCTTTCAATTGCTGTAGGCTGTGTATTTTTAAGAAATGTTTTATGATGAGTAATTAGGTAATACACGTTGCTCTCTGTAGTTATTCTAGTCGCTTTGGTGAGTTTTGTGATAGTGGCTGCAATGGTAAACTATGATTTATACCTGAAAAATGCACATTTTTCTAAAAAAACATATGCTATACCATAAATATGTTATCAGACTGTCATCTTATGAAGTTGTTTCTTGGTTAGTGGCTATATATATCTTTATTTAGTCGAATTAGTGATAGCTACTGGTGGAGTAAAAAACTGGTGGAGTAAAAAAAAAGTGGTGTCTTTTGCTAACGTGGTTAGCTAATAGATTTACATATTGTGTCTTCCCTGTAAAACATTTTAAAAATCAGAAATGATGGCTGGATTCACAAGAAGTGTATCTTTCATCTGGTGTCTTGGACTTGTGATTTAATGATATTTAGATGCTAGTATTTACTTGTGACGCTATGCTAGGCTATGCTAGTCAGCTTTTTTACTGTGGGGGGTGCTCCCGGATCCGGGATGAGTACCAAGTAAAAGTTAACCATTCAGAGTTAATGTCTAACCTTAACCCTTACCTTAACCATTCAGAGTTAATGCTTAAACTTAATCTTACATTTGAGAAACGTCAATGAACGTCTAATTCTGACGTGAGAATGTGAGAGCTTGTTGCAGAATACAGTACCATACCATATCTTTGGAGTGCCAAAAACTTTTTGACCTCTAGTGGATGCATGGTATTGTTGTTTCTGGCTTATTAAGATATTATTAAGATATTATGAGGTGTGCATTGTAAGAGGCTATATTTGTTGCACCTGTGAGTCAGAATGCTGTTCCAATTTAACTCCTATGTGGTTATAGTGCCCAATGAATTTAAAATGTATGAAAACAGATTCGAGTGGCATCTGGCATCTAAACCTTAAATAGTTGAGCATTTTGACATGTCCTTTTGGTCTGTTTTGTCCTGTAGTTGCTGCCAGTTTGGAAGCCTTTGTTAAGACCTCTAGAAGCGCAAGTGATATAAAATACCAACTATTAATTCATATTTTGTAATGTTGAAACAATTTACCTAGCAAAAAAAACCTTGTAATTACAGTAAAATCATGTCAAATACAAACCCCTCCACTCAATTAATGTAATTCATTCCGATAATGGTAGCATTTACTTTTTACAGTTTAATATAGAGAATTTTACAGTAATGTACTGTGTGTCACTGAATGAATCATAACTCAGAAATAAAGGGAGATAAAAGGAGTGATCAAATTAGTGATATGAATCATACGATTATCGATAATTACCTGATTCTGCAAAACTGATTATCTCCGACGTCTCCCCATGCACCTCGTTACTGTAGGAAGCTTGTCCATCAAGGTTGGGGATCTCAACCCTCCCGTCTTCCCGTACCTTACCGGCGTGAAGCCTCCTCAGCGCTGTTACCATTGCAGCCTTGGGAATAGGATGAGTGATGTTGGGTCTTTCTCTCATTTGTAATCTGTTCAAGATGTGCCTCTTAACTGCTTCCAAAAGGTCTATGTCCACCCGTTCTGACGCCTCCGGCAACCCACACGATGCGCACGACTCCTGGGTGACGGTTTGAGTCTCTGCCCCCGTTATGCGCGCCCGCGTTGTCCCCAAGGTACCGCGGATTGAAAGTATGCAAGCCATTAAACAAGCCAGTGTGAGATTATATCTTCTCATTTTCTATTTTTGAGACTGGAATTCCAAAGCACGCTGGAAAGGAATTGTGGTTCGTGAATACAGAGATTAAAGTTAGATGGTTAGGCTACTTCACAAGTATCACGGTAATGATCCTACTATGCGCCACCGGGAATACACATGGAACGATGATTGATGCACAAGTTATGGTAATCCAAAACAGTCCATGTAGTTTTTGCATTCCAAAAGATCTTGCTGTCAAGAGCTAATGATTATTGCAGATATTATGTTATTTGCTTAATCTCCAGCCCTGTTAGGCTTGGGTCCTTTTTGTCCAAAGCTCACTATCAGTCCAGTTCTCATCTAAAGCACAATTCCAGAGGTTTTGGTCTTGACCGGCGAACTTGAAATGATCACTAAATGAATGGCTCTACCGCGTTTTCAAACGTATCAAAACGAATTATTACAGTCCATATCCTTTGCAAACCACTCATAGTTATCAAACGTATCTCACCGGTACGCTGGCTTTGTATTCGAAACGTCTGATGTGAAGTTCCAAATATGAGGTTACCACTGCTTTTACATTCAATTCACTCATATAAGCGCAACTTTAGGAATCCAATTAAATTGCAATCCATTTCATACCAACTGATCCCTTGATCACTGTCTTCTCTGTCTATTGGTGAGTTGGCTATGGGACGTATCTGCGCCCAGTAAGAGATGCTGTTATCTTTACAGTTTTCTCCTTTGCAATCACGACACGGAGCCACCTAACACCGAAAGTTTTTATACAGGAGTTGAAACCACGTGGGGAGTTCCACCAACAGCGCGCAAGGGATAGTGCTGCTGGGAGAAAAGCGCAGCGCAGGATGGAGAGAATACTGGTGACACCTTTTAACCCCGAATATCAATTTGTCTGTTATAATTTTACACTAAATTACCTCATAAACAATATATTTTATTATAGCCCTGAAACAGATTGTCATTTTAATAAATATGGAGCTATATCTGCAAGATTCCTCATACCCTAAAATGTGAAGGATTTTATCGATATTTTGAGATTATGGTGTAAACACACACACACACACACACACACACACACACACACACACACACACACACACACACACACACACACACACACACACACACACACACACACACACACACACACACACACACACACACACACACACACACACTGTAGTTTTCGGGGTTGATTGAACATGGTACTTTTTTATTCTATTCCAATGTGTTTAACCATCACATTTTTGTAAGGTATTCACAAGTTCCGACACTCAGTGAACGACTCGGTTTTGTCGATAACTTGGAATTGAAAGACAAATTCCTGGAAACTCGTGCCATCGGTGCGTTTTTACGCACAAGAAAAAAGAAAACAAACAGCGCCATCCTTTGTTGAAACAACTTCACTACACTATTGGCCCATTAATCTGAAAACTCTGTTAATTATTTCTGAGTAAAGTGCCAATGCATGCAACAGTTTGTCAAAAAACACCAACAGCTTCCGATACCTTGATTTAGGTTAGTAGGACAAGTGAAATGGCGCATTAGCCAACGGTCAAGCGTGGTCGTGGATTAGGCTACAGTACTTAGTTTCCCTGGCACAAGCTTTGTTAGTCACATAAGGACACCAGAGAGAGAGAGAGAGAAAGAGAGAGTTAATAGTAATTTATATATACTGAACAAAAATATACAGTGCATCCAGAAAGTATTCAGACCCCTTGACCTTTTTCACATTTTGTTATGTTACAGACTTATTCTAAAATTGATTAAATTGTTTATTTCTCTCATCAATCTACACACAATACCCCATAATGACAAAGCAAAAACAGGTTTTTATAAATTTTAGCAAATTTATAAAACATAAAAAAACTGAAATATCATATTTACATAAGTAAATGCTCAGTACTTTGTTAATCTAATTTACAGTATATTACCGTAATTACCCATGCAAGTTTTCATTTTTATATTTAGATGTTGGTCATTTAGCGGTGCTCTTGTCCTTAGCAACTTACAATCAGTGCATCCAACTTGAACGATTCATTGACGAGAGATACTTACGAACTCAAAGAAACATGTCGCTGGTTTTGGAGGATTCAAGCATTGTTAAGGACAACCAACCCAATCAACAAAACAGCTTTGCGCTTAGGAACAGGGCACCATTGAAGGGAGTGATTTCTGGGGTAGCGTTAAGTGTGGAGGTGGAGGTGGAGCAATTGAAGTTGAAGATTTCTGGTGTTTGTGATGCCCGCCGCTTTGTGCAACGCAGACCCAGTGGAGAGCGTGGTGAAACACAGACCCAGTGGAGAGCGTGGTGAAACACAGACCCAGTGGAGAGCGTGGTGAAACACAGACCCAGTGGAGAGCGTGGTGAAACACAGACCCAGTGGAGAGCGTGGTGAAACACAGACCCAGTGGAGAGCGTGGTGAAACACAGACCCAGTGGAGAGCGTGGTGAAACACAGACCCAGTGGAGAGCGTGGTGAAACACAGACCCAGTGGAGAGCGTGGTGAAACACAGACCCAGTGGAGAGCGTGGTGAAACACAGACCCAGTGGAGAGCGTGGTGAAACACAGACCCAGTGGAGAGCGTGGTGAAACAGACACCCAGTGGAGAGCGTGGTGAAACACAGACCCAGTGGAGAGCGTGGTGAAACACAGACCCAGTGGAGAGCGTGGTGAAACACAGACCCAGTGGAGAGCGTGGTGAAACAGAGACCCAGTGGAGAGCGTGGTGAAACACAGACCCAGTGGAGAGCGTGGTGAAACACAGACCCAGTGGAGAGCGTGGTGAAACAGAGACCCAGTGGAGAGCGTGGTGAAACACAGACCCAGTGGAGAGCGTGGTGAAACACAGACCCAGTGGAGAGCGTGGTGAAACAGAGACCCAGTGGAGAGCGTGGTGAAACAGAGACCCAGTGGAGAGCGTGGTGAAACACAGACCCAGTGGAGAGCGTGGTGAAACACAGACCCAGTGGAGAGCGTGGTGAAACACAGACCCAGTGGAGAGCGTGGTGAAACACAGACCCAGTGGAGAGCGTGGTGAAACACAGACCCAGTGGAGAGCGTGGTGAAACACAGACCCAGTGGAGAGCGTGGTGAAACACAGACCCAGTGGAGAGCGTGGTGAAACACAGACCCAGTGGAGAGCGTGGTGAAACACAGACCCAGTGGAGAGCGTGGTGAAACAGAGTTGGCGCAGTCTGTTCTTTTGAGCTTTTATTTAGTATTTTCCTGCCAAAGTAATGTTATTATATATGAGTTATGCTGTTAGAGCTTTTGTGTCCGAATCCATTGCGGTGTTCTAGGTGACACGTTTATGGCCGTGTTGCAGCAGAGTGTAGGAGGGAGATTCCAAAATGTGGGACGTGTGCAGAAGGACATGGGACAGAGGAATAGTTCAGTGGATAAATGGTGTATGTCAACTGTAGGGTGCTCATGTATCTTTGGATCAGAGGTGTCCAGTGCGAGAGAGGCAGGTTGAGGTGGCCAGGGTCAGAGTAGTGCAGAAGGTGTCATATGTTGAGGCAGTGAAGAAGGTAGAGGAGGGTGGATGAAGGGTGAGGGATTCTGAGAGGATCCATGTGAATAGTAGATATGTGCCAGAACAGAGGAATAGGCCAATGAGTGATATACAGAGTGGGCAAAACATTAAGAACAACTTCTCTTTCCATGATATAGACTGAACCGGATTGTGAGACATGGATTGTGTATGTGTACCATTCAGAGTGAGAATGGGCAAGACAAAATATTGAAGTGCCTTTTTCTTTTTTTTCTTTTTCTTTATTTAACTAGGCAAGTCAGTTAAGAACACATTCTTATTTTCAATGACGGCCTAGGAACAGTGGGTTAACTGCCTTGTTCAGGGGCAGAATGACAGATTTGTACCTTGTCAGCTCGGGGATTTGATAATGCAACCTTTCGGTTACTAGTCCAACGCTCTAACCACTAGGCTACGCTGCCGCAATGGTCTATTTGTATATACATTGTAGGGATATTGCAGCTCTGATTGGTTAAGCTGCACCGGGGTCTATAGAGTAGGGGCTGAGTCATGCCTGTCAATGCAATAGAATCCTACTCCTGTTGTAAGAACCGACGCTGGAGATGAGAAGCAGGTTCAGGGAGTTGAACATTTAATGAACAGACAAGTGACAGAATAGACAAGTGACAGAACAAGACCAGCGTCCGTACAGGGGGGACAAAGCGACAATAATGTTGAAGCGGGGAACAACCTCGGGAACAGACAGATATAGGGGAGGTAATGAAAGCAGGGGATTGAGTCCAGGTGAGTCCAATGAATCGCTGATGCGCGTGACGAGGGAAACAGGTGCGCGTAATGATGGTGGCAGGAGTGTGTAGTGCTGTGCAGCCTGGCGCCCTCGAGCGCCAGGGAGGGAGAGCGGGAGCAGTCATGACAACTGTGCATTCTGCCTACAAGAAAATCTCTTGCATAGTTAGTTTTGTTTCGGTATGTTACATTGAAAGTGGCCAATATTGGCAATTCCCACAGTAGAAGGAAACGTTGATAGTGTTAACTAAAGGGGAAAACTAGAATGTTGAATGAAGTTCAATCTCAATCTCAGCTTCTCTGCGTGGGCTGATATTTCTTCTGCTGCTGCAGTCCCAGGGGAGCTGCACAGCTTAAAGGGAACATTGCCCCCAAGTACTTCTCTGCAGCTGCCACCACAACATTTATTTCCTGTGACTCACGTTCCATCTCTGCGGAACAGTTGATAACCATTGCTATGAAGCCAACCTTACTGAAACATACATTGAGTGTACAAAACATCAAGGACACCTTCCTAATATTAAGTTGCACCCTCCTTTGACCTCAGAATAGTCTCAATTCGCTGGGGCACGGACTCTACAAGATGCCGAACGCATTCCACAGGGATGCTGGCCCATATTGACTGTAATGCTTCCAACAGCTGTGTCAAGTTGGCTGGATGTCCTTTGGGTGGTGGATCATTCTTTATACACACAGGAAACTGTTGAGGGTGAAAAATTCAGCACTGTTGCAGTTGTTGACACAAACCAGTGCGCCTGGTACCTACTACCATACCCCTTTCAACGTTACAGCTTTATTCTAAAATGGATTAAATGAAACCATTTCCTCATCAATCTACACACAATACCCCATAATGACAAAGTGAAAAACAGGCTTTTAGAAATGTTTACAAATTCATTACAAATAAAAACTGAAATACCTTATTTACATAAGTATTCAGACCCTTTGCTATGAGACTTGAAATTGAGCTCAGGTGCATCTTGTTTCCATGTATCATCCTTGAGATGTTGCTATAACTTGATTGGATCCACCTGTGGTAAATTCAATTGATTGGGCATGATTTGGAAAAGCACACACCTGTCTATTAAGATCCCACAGTTGACAGTGAATGTCAGAGCAAAAACCAAGCCGTGAGGTTGAAGAAATTGTCACTCCTCAGTAAAAGGCACTTGACAGCCCGCTTGCCGTTTTCCAAAAGGAACCGAAAGGACTCTCAGACCATGAGAAACAAGATTCTCTGGTCTGATGAAACCAAAGATTGAACTTTGCCCTGAATGCTAAGTGTCACGTCTGGATGAAACCTGGCACCATCCCTACGGTGAAGCATGGTGGTGGCAGCATCATGCTATGGGGATGTTTTTCAGGGGCACGGACTGGGAGACTAGTCAGGATCAAGGGAAAGATGAACGGAGCAAAGTACAGAGAGATCTTTGATGAAAACTTGCTCTGGACCTCAGTTTGAGGCAAAGGTTCACCTTCCAACAAGACAACGGCCCTTGGCACACAGTCAAGGCAACGCACAACGGACAAGTCTCTGAATGTCCATGAGTGGCCCAGTCAGAGCCCGGACTTGAACCCTATCGAACATCTCTGTAGATACCTGAAAAAAAGATGTTCACCAATGCTCCACATCCAACCTGACAGAGCTTGAGAGGATCTGCAGAGAAGAATGGGAGGAACTCCTTAAATACAGGTGTGCCAAGCTTGTACCGTCATACCCAAGAAGACTCGAGGTAGTAATCGCTGCCAAATGTCTTTCAACAACCTACTGAGTAAATGTTCTGAAAACTTATGTAAATGTAATATCCGTTTTTTAAAATGTTTTATAAATTTGCAAACATTTCTAAAAAACAGTTTTTGCTTTGTCAGTATGGGGTGTTGTGTGTAGATTGATGATAAAATACAATTATCAATTTTAGAATAAGGCTTTAACGTAATAAAATGTGGATAAAGTCAAGGGGTCTGAATTCTTTAAGAATGCACTGTACATTATGATCAAGTAGCCACAGTTGTCTACTTGGCCACTGTTATAACTGTAATTTAAAGTGAGTACAGCCTCAGTGTTCACAATAAGCGAATGCAAGAAGTTGCACAGAATTGCCCAGAGTTGCACAGAAGTTTGAGCTCAGCAGACCTGGAATTTGCTCAGTGCATTGCTTGGGGGTATGAGATTTGACTTCAGAAGAGTTACAGCATGTGTTAAGTGGTGGTGTCACATCCTCTCAGTCTGTTGGCCTGGGGTAGGATCAGATAGGGTTTAAGTAATGGAATAAGGTGATGGACCGCAGAGTGAAGGAAAAGCAGCCAACAAGTGCTCAACCTATGTGGGAACTCCTTCAAGACTATTGGAAAAGCATTCCAGGTGAAGCTAGTTGAGAGAATGCTAAGAGTGCGCAAAGCTGTCAGCAAGGCAAAGGGTGGCTACTTTGAAGAATCTCAAATATTGAATATATTTTAATTTGTGTAACACTTTCTTGGTTACTACGTGATTCCATATGTGTTATTTCAGTGTTTTGATGTCTTCACTATTATTCTACAATGTAGAAAATAGTAAAAATAAAGAAAAACCCTGGAATGAGGTGTGTCCAAATAATATGACTGGTACTGTATATATCCAGCTCAAGTCGGAAGTTTACATACACTTAGGTTGGAGTCATTAAAACTAGTTTTTCAACCACTCCACAAATGTCTTGTTAACAAACTATAGTTTTGGCAAGTCAATTAGGACATCTACTTTGTGCATGACACAAGTCATTTTTCCAAAAATTGTTTACAGACAGATTATTTCACTTATAATTCACTGTATCACAATTCCAGTGGGTCAAACGTTTACATACACTAAGTTGACTGTGCCTTTAAACAGCTTGGAAAATTCACGAAAATGATGTCATGGCTTTAGAAGCTTCTGATAGGGTAATTAACATCATTTAAGTCAATTGGAGGTGTACCTGTGGATGTATTTCAAGGCCTAACTTCAAACTCAGTACCTCTGCTTGACATCATGGGAAAATCAAAAGAAATCAGCCAAGACCTCAGAAAAAAATGGTAGACCTCCACAAGTCTGGTTCATCCATGGGAGCAAATTTCCAAACGCTTGAAGGTACCACGTTCATCTGTACAAACAATAGTACGCAAGTATAAACACCATGGGACCACGCAGCCATCATACCGCTCAGGAAGGAGACGCGTTCTGTCTCCTAGAGATGAACGTACTTTGTTGCGAAAAGTGCAAATCAATCCCAGAACAACAACAAAGGACCTTGTGAAGATGCTGGAGGAAACGGGTACAAAAGTATCTATATCCACAGTAAAACGAGTCCTATATCGACATAACCTGAAAGGCCGCTCAGCAAGGAAGAAGCCACTGCTCCAAAACCGCCATAAAAAAAGCAAGGCTACGGTTTGCAAGTGCACATGGGGACAAAGATCGTACTTTTTGGGGAAAGGTCCTCTGTTCTGATTAAACAAAAATAGAACTGTTTGGCCATAATGACCATCATTATGTCTGGAGAAAAAAGGGGGAGGTTTGCAAGCCAACGAACACCATTCCCAACCGTGAAGCGTTCGGGTGACAGCATCATGTTGTGGGGGTGCTTTGCTGCAGGAGGGACTGGTGCACTTCACAAAATAGATGGCATCATGAGGTAGGAAAGTTTTGTGGATATATTGAAGCGACATCAGTCAGGAAGTTAAAGCTTGGTCGCAAATGGGTCTTCCAAATGGACAATGACCCCAAGCATACTTCAGGAAGTTGTGGCAATATGGCTTAAGGACAACAAAGTCAAGGTATTGGAGTGGCCATCACAAAGCCCTGACCTCAATCCTATAGAACATTTGTGGGCAGAACTGATAAAGCGTGAGCGAGCAAGGAGGCCTACAAACCTGACTCAGTTACACCAGCTCTGTCATGGAGGAATGGGCCAAAATTCACCCAATTAATTGTGGGAAGCTTGTGGAAGGCTACCTGAAACGTTTGACCCAAGTTAAACAATTTCAAGGCAATGCTACCAAATACTAATTGAGTGTATGTAAACTTCTGACCCACTGGGAATGTGATGAAAGAAATAAAAGCTTAAATAAATAATTCTCTCTACTTTTATTCTGACATTTCACTATTCTTAAAATAAAGTTGTGATCCTAACTGACCTAAGGCAGGGAATTTTTACTAGGATTAAATGTCAGGAATTGTGAAAACTGAGTTTAAATGTATTTGGCTAAGGTGTATATAGACTTCTGACTTTAACTGTATATTTTTACGGTTCCCCTTTCACATTTCGTATCATAAAGTGTAATCGATCTATAGTATAGTTCAGTTGGGGGCGGTAATACAACATATTAGAGGCCAACCGCAGTTAAACCTCACAAAGAAGAAGTTTAATTACAACAAGAAATCTTAATGATATATCCCTGACTATCTCTGGATAGTGTCAATACAATGCTGAGATATTCACGATGATGCCAGGGCAATGAAACACAGTACAGTACAGTAAATGCTACTATTAAACTGTAAGAAAATGATTTCTACTGTATTTTACTGTAATTACAAGGGATTATACCAAGCAGGTTAGCTGTGGGCATTTGCATATTACAGCATATTAATGAATACTAGGTGTTTTATATCACTTTCACTTCTAGAGGCCTAAACAAAGGCTTCCCAACTGGATGTGATTACTGTGCAAAACAGATCAAATGGACATGGGTAAATATTCAACCATTAAAAGGTCCCGAACAATCATTCTGATTCTCTTGTAAAATAGTATTTGGAGCGAATAAAATATCACCCATAATATTTTGGGGGGATAGAAATGGTCAACAATTTTTGAAAAGAGGCTAAGTGAGCAGGGAGCCTATAATCATGAGCTCACCTTGACTGACAGTGTTTCAGTAAAAACAATTATTAAAAAACAATTGGAAATAAGCAAAGCCACAAACATTGAAAATCTATCTATACACATCTCCCCTTTGGCATGTCTTTTATTGATGCAGTTCAGAGCAGCACTGACAGATGTGTTGACACGACAACTGCATCTGTGTTTTGAACAACCCTTCCCCCCTTTTGTTCCATGCTGGCTGAAGACCTAGCTAGCCATTAACTAGCTAATACCAGACACAGATGAAAGGGGAAACATATAAGTATGTTTGCCATAGATGAAGTGTAAACTTTTAATTACACTTGCCGACACCCTACAGTCAAATTTTGGCACCAATAGAGTAGCTATCTAGCTACGTATATAAACTACGGCCCCTCTGCAAACACACCTTACACAAATACCATTGGTGTATTAAAATAAGAGTTAGTGTGATGTTACGCTATCCCCTTAAAAACCCCACCTTCAGAATCCAAGTGTTTGACATGGGGGACGGGATCAGTAACTTTATCTGGTTTCATCCAAATGTTATCCAATTTCAAGAAAAACATGATTTTGACTGTTCATGATCTTTTGTGAACTTCTTCTTCGTCGGTGAAGTTTAACGGCGGTCGTCATACTATATTTATGGTGCCACCATCTGTACAGGGGGAAAAACGAAACTCCTTAAGGTAAAAAAGGAAATGCCATACAAAAAAATGACTTAACAGAACCTATATCACATTCCCTCATTTCTTCAATAGCTCCCTCCCCACGCTCTGGGGCCTGAGAGGGCATCACTGCTCGTGACAGAGCCTCATGTAGTCCCTTCCTTGAGAATTTTTTGCCCCAGGAACCGCTCTGCCGCATCCACAATAATGTCCATCTTCATAGACTTTCCCTCCACTTTAGCATGACATTGATCACCATTACTATAAAAATCACAAAGTCCACCTTCTTTACACGTAACCTCCCTGGATCCTGCTGGTGGGAAGCAAACTCTGCAGCCTGCATTGAAGGCCTTCCCAACACCATGGAGTCCTCAAGAGTACATTTCGTTCCCTCCACCCTTTTGACAGCTTTTGCAAATGAAATGCTCTGGATGGCCCTTCTGCTTCTTCTTCTTTGGTATTATGGCGGTCCGCAAACAAATGTTATAGGTGCATGCCGTCACTTACTGTATTGGCTGTGTATCAGCCTACTCTTTTGCCTGGACGACCCTGACTTTGGCAACCTCTGTTAGGGATCTACTACCACACATCACTTAAAGCTGTAATGTAACTTTTTGGTCAACCTGACCAAATTTACATAGAATGTGAGTTATAGATCTGTCATTCGCAATGAAAGCAAGTCTAAGAAGTGGCAGATCTGTTTTATGTGTGCTATTTCTATACTTCCCATTCTTAAGTTAAATTTTTGTGTAATTTACTTTCGGTTTTCCACACCAGCTTCAAACAGCTGAAAATACAATATATTTCACAGTGTTTTAGACGGTGCAATGATACTCTACAGTATACTTCCTTGTTTTGTCATATAAACTGAAATTTAATTTTTCCAACCAGAAAATAGTGAAGCGATTTCTGCAAAGTGAATCTTTAAATTGGTACACAACTTTCACTAACAGGTGAAACAAATATAGCCACTTACCAGGCATGCCTTACGATATGTTAATAAGCCAGCTATTCTTTCTCCTCCCACAATATTTCTCCACAATGCACCATAATTTACAGTCTGCTGCAGTAAATATATAGCAAAACAGAAATACAATAATTTATTTTTGAATTATATTGAAAATAAAATCAGTAATTGCTAATAGTGAATATTTAATTATATATTACACTAGCAGCGCCACGGTTGTGGGTTTGATTCCCACGGAGAACCAGTACGAAAAAAGTATAACAAATATTTTTTAAAGTCAGACAGTTCCCAATGCGCTAAGCATCGTTCCCACTTAGACCATTACAATAGTCCCCCAGTTCAGTCATTAGCTTCTCTGAGCTACTTAAGGTCTCCAGCTCTATAGTGCCCTCTAGCTCTGAGGAGGAAGGGAAGCATTTGTTTTTGAATGGCCGTAGATTGCTGTCCAGGCTGTTTCTGATGGTGATGCTGGGGGTCAGGGTGGTGCTGGTCACGACAGGCTGGTAGCTGGGGCCTAGGCCAGCACAGCAGTGGTAGATCCTCTGGGGTGGAGGGTTGGAGCTGGGTAGCACGGCTAGCTTCACCCAGGTCCGGGTGGTGAAGCTGTACTTGTGGAGAAAAAGCATCTGCTAAATGGCATACATTATATTATTATATAATATATTTAGTGTAACTTGCTTCAGCAAGCACACTCTAGATCTTTCTCTTAATTCTGACGGATTTACTGAACAAAAATATAAACATAGCATGTAAAGTGTTTCATGTTTCATGAGCTGAAATAAAAGATCCCAGAAATTTTTCATACGTACAAAAAGCTTATTTCTCTCATATTTTGTGCACAAATTTGTTTACATCCCTGTTAGTGAGCATTTATCTTTTGCCAAGATAATCCATCCACCTGACAGGTATGGCATATCAGGAAGCTGATTAAAACAGGCCACTCTAAAATGTGTAGTTTTGTCACACAACACAATGCCACAGATGTTTCAAGTTTTGAGAGACCGTGCAATTGGCATGCAGACTGCAGGAATGTCCACCAGAGCGGTTGCCAGAGAATTTAATGTTTATTTCTCTACCATAAGCCACCTCCAACGTCATTTTAGAGAATTTGGCAGTACTTCGAACTGGCCTCACAACCGCTGAACATGTGTAACCATGCCAGCCCAGGACCTCCACATCTGGCTTCTGCACCTGCGGGATCGTCTGAGACCAGCCACCCGGACAGCTGATGAAACTGTGATTTTCTGTACACACTGTCAGAAACCGTCTCAGGGAAGCTCATCTGCATGCTTGTCGTCCTCAATAGGGTCTTGACCTGGCTACAATTCGGCGTCGTAACCGACTTCAGTGGGCAAATGCTCACCTGCGATTGCCAATGGCATGCTGTAGAAGTGTGCTCTACATAGATGAATCCCGGTATCAACTGTACTGGCTAGATGGGTGAGAGGTTTGCTGATGTCAACGTTGTAAACAGACTGCCCCATGTTGGCGGTGAACTTATGGTATGGGCAGGAATAAACTGAGTGGCCTACCAGCTTAGAGAGGCCTGACCTGTATAACACATCCACAGGACGGACAGAGAGGAAGGAAGGAAAAACAAACAATGGCGTTGTTTACATGGACGATACATTGGAAATAATATAAGACAAGTACTGGAAACAATAGAACAAATTGAAAAATCTGGGAAACCAGGCCTGCTATTCATAGCTGACTTTGAAAGGCCTTTGATAAAGTACGACTGGAGTTTATATATAAATGCCTGGAACATTTCAATTTTGGAGAATCTAATATAAAATGGGTTAAAGTCATGTATAGTAACCCTAGGTGTAAAATAGTAAATAATGGCTACTTCTCTTAATAAAACAAGGTTGTCCACTATCGGCATATCTATTTATTATGGCCATTGAAATGTTAGCTATTAAAATCAGATCCAACAATAATATCAATGGGTTAGAAATCCAGGGCTTAAAAACAGGTATCATTGTACGATGATGATTCATGTTTTCTATTAAATCCACAATTTCTATCCCTCCAAAGCCTCATAGAGAATTTAGATACTTTTTCTAACCTCTCTGGATTACAACCAAATTATGATATTACGTATTGAATCACAAAAAATACAACTTTTACATTACTGTGTAGTTTACTAATAAAATGGTCTGATGATGTGGACATACTCGGTATACATATCCCGAAATAAATAAATGATCTCACTCCAATACATTTTAATAGAAAGTTAGCAAACATAGATAAGAGCAAACAGTTATTAAAATTATATGAGAAAAAACGATTTCATTTTATTTGGAACGGCAAGCTAGACAAAATTCAACGGGCATGTTTATATACTGAAAATTAATTCGGGGGCAGAAATTATTAAATATTTAAGCATTAGACCTCTCATAAAAGCTTCAGTCATACAAAAGTTATAATTAAATCTGAACTGATTCCCTAGCAAATTAATAAGAATCTCACCCCCATGTTCAAGAATGGCCTTTTCCCTTTATTTAGATTACAACCTTGCACTTTCAGTTATTTGAAAAGGAAATCTCCCAAATATCGCTATTTTTAAAACCAGCCATAGAAAGTTGGTTGTAATTTAAATTTAATCCACCAGAAAAAAACAGAACAAATAATACAACAAATATTGTGGTTAAACTCAAATATACTAGATAAAAATAAAATAAAGGAATAATCTTTGTAAATTATATCATAAATAGGACTGGTGGAGTTATGTCACACATGCAGCTAACAAAAATATATGGACATTTCTGCTCTACCCAAAATTACAACCAACTATTGCAGCATTACCGCAAAAATGGAAGAGGAATGTGGAAGGGGGGAAAGTAAGGAACCTGTTTGTCGGCCCTGCATTAAAGACCATAATTGGTTAAAGAAAATTGTGATTAAGAAAAAAGCATACTAGTTTAATTTAAGAACCAAAAAATTGACAGCTGTGCAATATAGATTGTAAAATAGTTGGGAAGAGATTTTCAACGTACTGATTACATGGCACATGGTTTATGAACTGATACACAAAATGATGCCGGATTCAAAACATATAATTTTTCATTTTACATGATTATACAAAATTCTTGCAACCAATAGAATGTTATATATATGTGGGATACAACCTTCCCAGCTCTGCAGATTTTGCTGCGAAGAGACAGAATCATTAGATCATTTGTTTTAGTACTCTCCATATGTAGCTTGTTTTTGGTTACAGGTCCAGGAATGGCTGAATAATTGGAACATTTACCTGGAGCTAACTCTGCAGATAGCACTACTGGGTGATCTGAAAAGTCATCAATCAATCAATAATATAATAGCACTTTTATCAAAAATGTTTGTTCTTAATTTACAATCTGAAATGTTGAGAATAGAAAGGTTCAGAACTTTTGTGAAACATCACAGCAGAGTTGAAAAATATATGGCAAATAGAAATCCAATATGGATGGTGTTAAGTGATATATGGGAGGGGTTGAATGGAGCTGAAGGTTGGGAATAATAACAACTAATAACAACAACATAACTAATGTATAACATACTGTGTCTATAAAACGTATATAGGTTCAGAACTTCTGTGAAAGAAATAGATAGGAGACGTTGAGGTTAGAGGAGTAAAAACAAACAAAACATAACTATTGTAAAATATTCTGTTCCCGTAAAATGTATATAGTATGTATGAGCTGGAAGTAGAAGCCTAAGCGTTGTTGTTCACTAGTTTACTCCAATGAGGGGTGGTAGGGTTACAAAGTAATAAAAAATAAAAAAAGTGAATATACTGTATGTGTATTTTTTTAACCTTTTTAACTAGGCAAGTCCATTAAGAACAAATTCTTATTTTCAATGACAGCCTAGGAACAGTGGATTAACTGCCGTGTTCAGGGGCAGAACAACAGATTTTTACCTTATCGGCTCGGGAATTTGATCTTGCAACTTTCCGGTTACTAGTCCAACGCTCTAACCACTAGGCTACCTGCCGCTAGGCTACCTGTATGTACAGTACCAGTCAAAAGTTCGGACACCTACTCATTCAAGGGTTTTTCTTAATTTTTACTACTTTCTACATTGTAGAATAATAGTGAAGACATCAAAACTATGAAATAACACAGATGGAATCATGTATTAACCAAAGTGTTAAACAAATCAAAATATATTTTATATTTGAGATTCTTCAAAGTAGCCACCCTTTACACACTCTTGGCATTCTCTCAACTAGCTTCATGAGGTATGTATTTCAATTAACAGGTGTGCATTGCTAAAAGTTAATTTGTGGAATTTCTTTCCTTAATGCGTTTGAGCCAATCAGTTGTGTTGTGACAAGGTGGGGTGGTATACAGAAGACAGCCCTATTTGGTAAAAGATCAAGTCCATATTATGGAAAGAACATCTGAAATAAGCAAAGAGAAACGTCAGTCCATCATTATTTTAAGACATGAAGGTCAGTCAATCCGGAAAATTTTAAGAACTTTCTTCAAGTGCAGTCGCAAAAACCATCCAGCGCTATGAGGAAACTGGCTCTCATGAGGACTGCCACAGGAAAGGAAGACCCAGAGTTATCTCTGCTGCAGAGGATAAGTTAATTAGAGTTACCAGCCTCAGAAATCGGCAATTATCTGCAGCCCAAATAAATGCTTCACAGAGTTCAAGTAACAGACACATCTCAACATCAGCTGTTCAGAGGAAATTGTGTGAATCAGGCCTTCATGGTTGAATTGCTGCAAAGAAACCACTACTTAAGGACACCAATAATAATAAGAGACTTGCTTGGGCCAAGAAACACGAGCAATGGATATTGGACCGGTGGAACCCTTTCCTTTGGTCTGATGTGTCCAAATTTGACATTTTTGGTTCCAACCGCTGTGTCTTTGTGAGACGCAGAGTAGGTGAACGGATGGTCCCCGCATGTGTAGTTCCCACCGTGAAGCATGGAGGAGGATGTGTGATGGTTTGTTGGTGCTTTGCTGGTGACACTATCAGTGATTTATTTAGAATTCAAGGCACACTTAACCAGCATGGCAACCACAGCATTCTGCAGCGATACGCCATCCCACCTGGTTTGCGCTTAGTGGGACTATCATTTCTTTTTCAACAGGACAATGACCCAACACACATTCAGGCTGTGTAAGGGCTATTTGACCAATAAGGAGACTGAAGGAGTGCAGCATCAGATGACCTGGCCTCCACAATCACCCGACCTCAACCCAAATGATGAGATGATTCCATGTGTTCTTTCATAGTTTTGATGTCTTCACTATTATCCTACAATGTAGAACATAACAACAAAAAAAGAAAAACCCTTGAATGAGTAGTTGTGCCCAAACTTTTGACTCGTGCTGTATATATATTAAAAAATATATATATACATATATATATGGGGGATTGGAAGAATGCAGACAATTACATTGATGGAAGCTACAATCTATCTGCAATATTGAAGCTGATCTACCCCCACCCCCCCAAAAAAAACAATGCCATTGTTAAACAACCAACACAGTTCGTCTATTGTTTTTCTTTTTTCTTTGTGTGGCAAAGATCACATAACTTCGATTGTTGATTTACCTCATGTGCTGTGTGTACTCAAACCGCCATTTTTTTTATTCAAGAGTAACAATTGATAGTGAATGATGACAGAGGGTTGTGAGAGGTTAACTCTACAGATTAAGCAAATAAAACCAATGAAGAGAAGGTACATTTTATGATGGTTTAGAAGCATCTTGACTGTGAAAGTGTATGTCTTCTATAAGGCTATTGAGGTAGTTCAGTTCCTTTTCTTTTTTGTGACCAAACCATTCCTATATTGATTTAGCTTGCCCCGTACAATGGGATAGTCTCAGAAGTGTCCTCCATAAGGGTATTGAAAGTTGTTAGTGACGGAACCCTTGAAAACCCATTTTTATAGTTCTGCAGTACCCAGAGAAACTCAAGAAGCAGGAAGAGAGAAATAGAGAGAAAGATAAAGAGAGAGAGAGAAAGAAGGGTACTAACATGGCTTTGAGACAGCTCCAGGAGTGACATGTGGAGTTCCACCTCCACAGGTCCCTCTGCTCCCTCAGACCCCCAAACAGGTACATGCAGTCCAGGTGGGTCATGGCATAGTGGCTGTGTCTGGGTCCAGGACCCACCTCCATCTGGATGCAGTCCAGCAGGGTCCACAACATGGTGTCTGACACACATACATGGAAAGACGCAGGCACACACGCACGCACGCAGGCATGCACACAGGCACACACACACCAGCATTGTTAGGGGAAGTGTTGGTCAATGCAAAACATATTCCAGTCATGACATCAGCATTGTTTTTGAAGTGATAGTCACGAAAATCAAAGGATATACCCATGAAAAAACTTTGGTCCCGCTTTATTTGAAGTAAAGCTCATAAAGGCTTCATAAAGCATTCATATAGGCTTTAAAACCTCTACATAAATGGGTCACAAATCATATATAACTGTATTTCATGCTCTATAAAGGATTAATACATGTGAAAAAATGTTTTGATGGTTATGTCGCACAGTTATGCCACATTATGAATCTTTCTACAGCATGAAATAAGATTACAGATGATTTCTGACCCATGTATATAGTGCTTATAAAGCCTTAATTAATACTTTGAAGCCTTCATAAGATGCACTTCAAATAAAGTGGGACCAAAACTTCTAACTCACCAAAATCTAACTTCCAAAAACTCCTGTGATGAGCCTATCATGTCAATGTATCCCCCATAGATGTACATGGCAGAGCCAAACACCACGTCACTGTGGCCCTTCCTGTTGACTGGCACCTGGTTCTGGGAACATTTCTAACAAATGGACGGCCATGAGGGGTTGTCATCAATTACAGTATCAAGACATGGAAACCCTAACTAAACAGATTCCACTATTGATCATGCTATGGGCCAATTTATAGAGCTGCCATATGCTTTTGTTGCATTTAGTTAAACAATTGATTTAGTTTTTCATTAATTTCAGTTATACTTGATACACTTGATATATGAGGGTGTACTTAAGCAATATTGCCCGAGGAGGTGTGGTATATGGCCAATATACCACGGCTAAGGGCTGCACAACGCAACGCAGAGTACCTGGACACAGCCCTTAGCCGTGATATATTGTCCGTATATCACAAACCCCCGAGGTGCCTTATTGCTATTATAAACTGCTTACCAACATAATTAGAGCAGTAAAAATAAATGTTTTGTCATACCCGTGGTATACGGTCTGATATTCCACCGCTGTCAGCCAATCAGCACTCAGGGCTCGAACCACCAAGTTTATAAAAATGTATATGTACTGTTCTTTTAATAATGCTTACAGTGGTGCCTTTTTATGAATGGGAGCTAGTTGTGCAAAAGAGAGGAAGCATTGTTGAGAGAGGAAGCATGATTATGTGTTTACATGTTAACACTCTCAATTTCCCTGGTATGTGGAGCATTCCATTACAGTACATGCCTGAGGGGAGTTCCTTTTCCCCTGCCAGTACACACACTGCTCTTTCACTGCAAGAGATACGAGAAAGGACACAAACTGTGCAGGACTCACAGAGAAACAGAGGCTGAATGGCAGCCATTCTTTGATGTCACTCCCTATAAGAACTGTGCACTTTTTTATGTCGTCAGGTTGGATTTTAAATGTCAGATGCAAGTTTGAACATGTGTTATTAACCCCCTGGGGCCCGGGCCTTGTCCACCCCCCTCCTCCACTCTCATAGTGTTCACAATCAGACCTGAGGCCACCTCTCTCTTGTGAGGAGTAGAAGAGTTTTGGATTGTTGTTGGATCATTATGGTTGTGTCATACAGTAGTTATTGAGTAGCATTTTTCCCACAGTGGAATTTAGCAATGTCAAACACCCAGAAGGGATTCTCCATTTAGTGTAGGCAGAATCAATCATTCCACCGAAGACATTCAGAAAACCCTGTAAAGATCATATAATATTATTTGCAATCAACATCAAGCTACATGAAGACTACCATGTACCGCAATGCTAAGCAGTCACAGATACAATGACATTGAATGTACCTCCGAGAGCAACTTCAGCTCCTCACCAACAACCATCCAGATGACATGGATAAAACCCTACCTGATGGGCCACCATTGAGTGTTCCTGAAGCTCCTCAGGCGCTACCTCACAGCTACAGTCCAACTCTGTCCACTCATTCTGCACTACAGACACACACACAGCGGTTAGGTCCATACTTACAGTCCTAATGCATAATAACATCACTGTATAACATTCTTATAATAACATGATTGATTCACAGTCTGCATGGCTGACATAAACAGATTGTAGCAGACCATTTCAAGACTAACAGAGCTATGCTCCCTCCAGATCTGAGATAACTATAGTTTTAACTATGCTTGTGGAAAGGAACTATTCGTTCCGGGGAAACAAATTGTTACTTTGGAGGTGACTACCACTATTTGAATAAAGATCCCCAAAAAGTACAACTTTTATATCTGAACATTCTGTAAATGTCCATTCTCCTGAATATCCATTGCCCCAGGTGTACATAATCAAGTCAAACCAAGTAAACCAATCATATTTTCTACAGATAAGTATAAATAAGTTTATTTCCCAAAGTCCTATGTAACAACTATGTTGCTATTGTAATAATCAAAGTTACTACTTATGTATAAGAAGTTGATGTCAAGTGTTACTGCATTACCTTGTGTCTCACTTATTACAAAAATATATGGGTTACTTCATTTTGAAGCTGCGAAAGTGGTCTACTCTAATGTTGAGATGAGTCCATGTCCCTAGTATTTAATTCTAGCTATAGGCTATATTAAGATTAATATCTCAGAGCCCTCCAAACCATGTGATTATGATCATATATTGAGACTAATTCAACTAAAATGTCTCTATTTTCAAATAACTTGCATATATATTGAAATATCTTCAAATATTATTTGTTTTTCTGAAAGATATTCAAAATACTTTAAAATATTTTATTTTTTTCTGAGACTGGTATTTGACTGTCAATGAAAATTGTTGCAATTTATTTAAAACTCTATATAAACTTTATTCGACTACCTTGAGTATTTGAAAAGTTGCTATTTTCAAATAAACAGCAACATACAAGTATTTTCTGCCCAGGTCTGACTCCCTCTGCTCAGAGGCCAACGATGCTCCCTCCACTCCAGTCCAAAACTGCTTCGATCAACTCTTCAATCAACTCTCAATTTCCTCATAAATTTACATATTTTACATTTTATTTTTGTCTGTATAGTGTATAATGTAATTCAGCTTTCAGCTGTGGATGTGTACAAGCTCAAATTAACCTTACTACTGTACACAATACATACATACATACATACATACATACACATACGATGCCACCTTTGTCAAATTTCTGCCATGCTAGAGCTGCCACGATAAACTGTAAGTGCTGTTATTGTGAAGTGGAGACATATGAGCAACAAAGGCTCAGCCGCAAAGTGGTAGGCCACACAAGCTCACAGAATGAGACCGCTGAGTGCTAACGAGCGCAACGCATAAAAATTGTCTGTCATCGGTTGCACCACTCACTATCGAGTTCCAAACTGCCTCTGGAAGCAACGTCAGCACAATAACTGTTTGTCGGGAACTTCATGAAATGGGTTTGTGTGTAGCCACACACAAGCCTAAGATCACCATGCACAATGCCAAGCGTCGGCTGGAGTGGTGTAAAATTCACCGCCATTGGACTCTGGAGCAGTGGAAATGCGTTCTCTGGAGTGATGAATCACGCTTCACCATCTGGCAGTCTGATGGAATAAAATCTGTGTTTGGTGGATGTCAGGAGAAAGCTACCTGCCCCAATGCATAGTGCCAACGGTAAAGTTTGGTGGAGGAGGAATAATGGTCTGGTACTGTTTTTCATGGTTCGGGCTAGACCCCTTAGTTCCAGTGAAGGGAAATCTTAACGCTGCAACATACAATGACATTCTAGACAATTCTGTGCTTCCAACTTTGAGAACGGAATTTGAGAGAAATAAGTATTTTGTGCGTATGGGACATTTCTGGGATCTTTTATTTCAGCTCATGAAAAATGGAACCAACACTTTACATGTTGCGTTTATACTTTTATTCAGTATATACACTACCGTTAAAACGTTTGGGGTCACTTAGATATAACCTTGTTTTTGAAAGAAAAGCACATTTTTTGTCCATTAAAATAACATAAAATTGATCAGAAATACAGTGTAAACATTGTTAATGTTGTAAATGACTGCACTGGAGCCTCCCACTCCTCTTTCTATTCTGGTTAGAGACAGTTTGCGCTGTTCTGTGAACACAGTAGTACAGAGCATTGTACGAGATCTTCAGTTTCTTGGCAATTTCTCGCATGGAATAGCCTTCATTTCTCAGAACAAGAATAGACTGTCTAGTTTCAGAAGAAAGTGCTGTTTCTAAAAATGTTTGAGCCTGTAATCGAACCCACTAGTCTAAAGGCCAATTTTATTGCATCTTTAATCAGAAAACAGTTTTCAGCTGTGCTAACATAATAGCAAAAGGGTTTTCTAATTATCAATTAGCCTTTTAAAATGATAAACTTGGATTAGCTAACACAACGTGCCATTGGAACACAGGATTGATGGTTGCTGAAAATGGGAATAGAAATTCCATTTAAAAAAATCAACCATTTCCAGCTACAATGGTCATTTACAACATCAAAATGTCTACACTGTATTTCTGATAAATGTTATGTTATTTTAATAGACACATTTTTTTTGCTTTTCTTTCAAAAACAAGGTTTTGAATGGTAGTGTATATATACAGTACCAGTCGAAAGTTTGGACACACCTACTCATTCAAGGGTTTTTATTTATTTGTACTATTTTCTACATTGAAACAACACATATGGAATCATGTAGTAACCAAAAAAGTGTTAAACAAATTAAAATATATTTTAAATTTGAGATTATTCAAAGTAAACACCCTTTGCCTTGATGACAGCTTTGCACAATCTTGGCATTCTATCAACCAGCTTCATGAGGTAGTCACCTGGAATGATTTTCCAACAGTCATGAAGGAGTTCCCACATACAGTTGAAGTCGGAAGTTTACATACACTTAGGTTGGAGTCATTAAAACTCATTTTTCAACCACCACAAATTTCTTGTTAACAAACTATAGTTTTGGCAAGGCGGTTAGGACATCTACTTTGTGCATGACACAAGTCATTTTTCCCAAAATTGGTTACAGACAGATTATTTCACTGTATCACAATTCCAGTGGGTCAGAAGTTTAAATACACTAAGTTGACTGTGCCTTTAAACAGCTTGGAAAATTCCCGAAAATGATGTCATGGCTTTAGAAGCTTCTGATAGGCTAATTTACATAATTTGAGTCAATTAGAGGTGTACCTGTGGATGTATTTCAAGGCCTACCTTCAAACTCAGTGCCTCTTTGTTGACATCATGGGAAAATCTAAAGAAATCAGCCAAGACCTCAGAAAAATAATTGTAGACCTCCACAAGTCTGGTTCATCCTTGGGAGCAATTTCCAAACACCTTAAGGTACCACGTTCATCTGTACAAACAATAGTACGCAAGTATAAACACCATGGGACCATGCAGCCGTCATACCGCTCAGGAAGGAGATTTGCCAGTTCTTGCTGCGAGATGTTACCCCACTCTTCCACCAAGGCACCTGCAAGTTCCCAGACATTTCTGGGGGAAATGGCCATAGCCCTGACCCTCTGATCCAACAGGTCCCAGACGTGCTCAATGGGATTAAGATCTGGGCTCTTCACTGGCCATGGCAGAACACTGACATTCCTGTCTTGCAGGAAATCACGCACAGAACGAGCAGTATGGCTGGTGGCATTGTCATGCTGGAGGGTCATGTCAGGATGAGCCTGCAGGAAGGGTACCACATGAGTGAGGAGGATGTCTTCCCTGTAACACGCAGCGTTGAGATTGCCTGCAATGGCAACAAGCTCAGTCCGATGATGCTGTGACACACCGCCCCAGACCATGACGGACCCTCCACCTCCAAATCGACCCCGCTCCAGAGTACAGGCCTCGGTGTAACGCTCATTCCTTCGACGATAAACGCGAATCCGACCATCACCCCTGGTGAGACAAAACCGTGACTTGTCAGTGAAGAGCACTTTTTGCCAGTCCTGTCTGGTCCAGCAACGGTGGGTTTGTGCCCATAGGCGACGTTGTTGCCGATGATGTCTGGTGAGGACCTGCCTTACAACAGTTCTACAAGTCCTCAGTCCAGCCTCTCTCAGCCTATTGCGGACAGTCTGAGCACTGATGGAGGGATTGTGCATTCTTGGTGTAACATGGGCAGTTGTTGTTGCCATCCTGTACCTGTCCCGCAGGTGTGATGTTCGGATGTACCGATCCTGTGCAGGTGTTGTTACACGTGGTCTGCCACTGCGAGGATGATCAGCTGTCCATCCTGTCTCCCTGTCTTAGACGTCTCACAGTACAGATATTGCAATTTATTGCCCCGGCCACATCTGCAGTCCTCATGCCTCCTTGCAGCATGTCTAAGGCACTTTCACGGAGATGAGCAGGGACCCTGGGCATCTTTCTTTTGGTGTTTTTCAGAGTCCGTAGAAAGGCCTCTTTAGTGTCCTAAGTTTTTATAACTGTGACCTTAATTGCCTACCACCTGTAAGCTGTTAGTGTCTTAATGACGGTTCCACATGTGCATGTTCATTCATTGTTTATGGTTCATTAAACTAGTGTGGGAAACAGTGTTTAAACCCTTTACAATGAAGATCTGTGAAGTTATTTGGATTTTTACGAATTATCTTTGAAAGACAGGGTCCTGAAAAAGGGACATTTCTTTTTTTTCTGAGTTTATACATACATACATACATACATATATACAGTGGGGAGAACAAGTATTTGATACACTGCCGATTTTGCAGGTTTTCCTACTTACAAAGCATGTAGAGGTCTGTCATTTTTATCATAGGTACACTTCAACTGTGAGAGACGGAATCTAAAACAAAAATCCAGAAAATCACATTGTATGATTTTTAAATAATTAATTTGCATTTTATTGCATGACATAAGTATTTGATCACCTACCAACCAGTAAGAATTCCGGCTCTCACAGACCTGTTAGTTTTTCTTTAAGAAGCCCTCCTGTTCTCCACTCATTACCTGTATTAACTGCACCTGTTTGAACTCGTTACCTGTATAAAAGACACCTGTCCACACACAATCAAACAGATTCCAACCTCTCCACAATGGCCAAGACCAGAGAGCTGTGTAAGGACATCAGGGATAAAATTGTAGACCTGCACAAGGCTGGGATGGGCTACAGGACAATAGGCAAGCAGCTTGGTGAGAAGGAAACAACTGTTGGCGCAATTATTAGAAAATGGAAGAAGTTCAAGATGACGGTCAATCACCCTCGGTCTGGGGCTCCATGCAAGATTTCACCTCGTGGGGCATCAATGATCATGAGGAAGGTGAGGGATCAGCCCAGAACTACACGGCAGGACCTGGTCAATGACCTGAAGAGAGCTGGGACCACAGTCTCAAAGAAAACCATTAGTAACACACTACGCCGTCATGGATTAAAATCCTGCAGCGCACGCAAGGTCCCCCTGCTTAAGCCAGTGCATGTCCAGGCCTGTCTGAAGTTTGCCAATGACCATCTGGATGATCCAGAGGAGGAATGGGAGAAGGTCATGTGGTCTGATGAGACAAAAATAGAGCTTTTTGGTCTAACTCCACTCGCCGTATTTGGAGGAAGAAGAAGTATGAGTACAACCCCAAGAACACCATCCCAACCGTGAAGCATGGAGGTGGAAACATCATTCTTTGGGGATGCTTTTCTGCAAAGGGGACAGGACGACTGCACCGTATTGAGGGGAGGATGGATGGGGCCATGTATCGCGAGATCTTGGCCAACAACCTCCTTCCCTCAGTAAGAGCATTGAAGATGGGTCGTGGCTGGGTCTTCCAGCATGACAACGACACGAAGCACACAGCCATGGCAACTAAGGAGTGGCTCCGTAAGAAGCATCTCAAGGTCCTGGAGTGGCCTAGCCAGTCTCCAGACCTGAACCCAATAGAAAATCTTTGGAGGGAGCTGAAAGTCCGTATTGCCCAGCGACAGCCCCGAAACCTGAAGGATCTGGAGAAGATCTGTAGGGAGGAGTGGGCCAAAATCCCTGCTGCAGTGTGTGCAAACCTAGTCAAGAACTACAGGAAACGTATGATCTCTGTAATTGCAAACAAAGGTTTCTGTACCAAATATTAAGTTCTGCTTTTCTGATGTATCAAATACTTATGTCATGCAATAAAATGCAAATTAATTACTTAAAAATCATACAATGTGATTTTCTGGATTTTTGTTTTAGATTCCGTCTCTCATAGTTGAAGTGTACCTATGATAATAATTACAGACCTCTACATGCTTTGTAAGTAGGAAAACCTGCAAAATCGGCAGTGTATCAAATACTTGTTCTCCCCACTGTATATACACACATAAATCTGAAGCAGCCTATACTCATACTTAAGATTAATAAAAAGTATAGTGAATCTGACACTTGCTAATCTCAGAAGGAACCCAGAAGAAAATATAGCTGGTCAACATGCCCGCAAGACTAACAGTCTGTCACCAGAGACTAGTTACTTACCAACACTATACCTCCAGAAGTCCCTAAGCGAGTGGCACGCTCTCCCTCCCAGAACGAACACATTGCCCCCGTAGGAGCAGCAGGCGTACTGTCGTGGTAATTTCCTGTATTACTACGTGATGAGAGAGCAAACCACACACAAAAGTCAGAGTTATATTATAAAGTCCATCTTTAATTATATGAGCTTCACCATAGCCCTTTTGACTCTCAGATCAATTCAGTGTCTATAAATGAATTCTCTGAGAGTCCTTACAAAACAATTCTTAGTATCTTTTATAGCCAAGATACACCCCTCTCAACTCACATAACGAACCACAGATCTTAGGAACATTACAAATAACCTTTTACTTGAAAGGAGTATCCCATAGCTAGATAGCATTAGCTATAAATTATCGTTCAGTTTGATCTCCTAAGACGAGGTTCTAATCTCATGCTTGGTACTTCTTAGTACGAAAACATTACCTCATCCAATGGCATATATCAATTGTCAATTCTAGATCCTCCCATCTCAAATACACCCCTTCCTGGACAAGCTCAGAAAGGGGAGTGATTCTCTAGGTCATATACCAGGTCAAGATTCATACAACATCAGAGGGGTAATACAATGATTCCAGACAGTGCCATCCTCCTCCCCCCAATGGGGAAAGAAGGGAGTGACCAGCGTACAGACATAGTGGAGCCCATCTCCCTTTCTGATATTCTGCAAGAAAATAAAACATCCTATTTATCTATGTTACCTAACTAATTCTGATTCAACTACGACATTCCCCTCTCAAGGGACTCTGTCCCTTCTGGAGAATCAGAACAGTAACTTTACTAACAGTAGTTGCAGAGTATATGAATAATTTTTTTTAATCAATATTTAAAAGAAAATAAAGAATCAAATCCTTTCAATGTCAAGTACCTTAGCTTATATGTAAGCTTTCTTCCTTCTGAAACTAAGTTTACAACCTTTATTCTACAAGACAGACTTGCACAGGTTTAATCACACAGAATAATTCATTGTTGAGAAAAATAAAAATAAAAAACAGAACATAGAAATGCTCCTTAAGTTACATGAGAACCAGTATCTAAACACAGGCCTCATCACAACATATAAGTCCTTATGCTCAGAATAGGTCAGGGAAATCATTCATATTCCAAATCATAATTAAAAACCCAACCAAAATTTAGAATGACAGTGATTCAAATTGGTCTTATCACTCAAAGTAAAAAACTCAATTTAACACATCAATATTGGCAGAATTTACATTCATATTTACATTCAGTATAATTATCCCATAATTCTACAATTAACTTTTTAATCATGATTATAATGCAGATCAGTATCTCAATGCATTCCTTATCTAAATTACTATAATTGTACGTGGTGTAGACCTCTACAATCAACCTGATACCCCAAAAGTCTAAAACAACTTATTGGCACAGTTGACCAACCCGCTCCTTCAGCCACTGATTCTTCTGGCGTCCTTTTCGTTCTTCTTCAGATAACTTTACAGTTCAAAGTGGATGGCCCATGATATTGTCCCAATTTCAATGTCTCACCTTTACCACTTATTATGTCTTGTCCATTCGTCATCCAATATACCAGCAACATAAGAAAAGTTTAGAACAGATCTCTCTCCATGCTCAATCCACGTGGACTCCTCTCACACTCCTGAGAGAAACATGAAAGAAAAGCAGTTGATAGCTTAGATCGGATACTGTACACCGATTTCTGGCTTGGTTCCTTTCTCCCGGTAGAAGTGGTCCAGACAGGGCCTTATTCAACGCCTTTGTCACTCTTCTTCAGCCAGTTAGAGGGGGTTTTGAGGTACACACACTGTTCGGTCCAATTATCTCTTCCATGCATTAAGATACCGTCTGATGTCACTTTTCATGATAACCTCGAAAGAACAGATCAGAACAACAGTTTAGTTCATTAACTACATGATAAATTATTACTTTTAACAATTATTCTTAATACACATTCTAAACATATTTCAAAGAGAATATCCACACATTCTATTGAAACTATTCTTTCAAATTGGCTTATACTCCCCATCACACTGTCAACTCCATCGTAGAGCCAATGATCAGGAAGTTAGACCTATATCCCCTCGGGAATAGAACAGAACAAACACAAAAATACAATACACTCCTTCACATATCACTCAAGGTGTATAAACTTCAATCCAAAACCTCAAAGAACTGAATCCTCCCCCACTTTTAACACATATCTCTCAGTATGAGAGTAATGTATAAAACAAAACTACTACTGGTGCAAAAGATAAAACAAAATTTCAAATAACATAATCAAATTAAATCACTAAACTGAAAAACTCCAAAGAAAATTGATTTAACCCATATGGTCATAGGAAAATAGAATTAAAACAGCCTTAGTTAATATGGCTAAGAACTATATTTTTCAAATATACAAATTACCTTGAAATCAGTATTACAAATGACAATAAATTCATTATCCAACTGGCTTTTCAATGAGGGTGATCAAGCCACTATGGAAAGTCATGTTAGAGGTCAAGAGTCGTACCATCCTTTTACTCAATTTATATTATACAAATTAAAGAAAAACACTCAAACATTTTTTACATGTTGTATCCCAGATTCCCAGAACATTCCCTCAAAAGAATTCACGTGTTTAATTAAAACTCAGAAAATAAAAACTCATGTGCGTGTGTGCCCCTTTAAGATACCTTAGCACTAACACAAATTTTAACACAAATCAAACATAGTATTTTAAAACACCAACAACTAGTCATAACAAATGTTTTGTGTGTGTGTGTATTTGCAAACCTAAAGGTAACACACAAAAACTTAAGTTAACTATAAACAAAACCTAATAATAAATTCCATTGTACTTCCTCCAATCATTAATCATACATTTTAATCTACACCAATGTATATGTATGCTTAAGTGAACATGCTACCCTTAGATACAATTATCCTGATATCATTACTATCTAAATGCAATAATTTTTCCTCTGTCCCAAATGTAGTACATTTCTCAGCGTAAGAAATCAGTGATATTTAATCCCAGGCATTTAATACAAATGTAGACGTGTTCTCCCATGTCTCCTTTAACTTACATACTTTAGATAACTTCCATCAGTCCCGGAAGAAAGAATCCTACTCAAACACATCAGATAATACAATGTTTAATTAAGTAAACTCAACACCTAAAATAAACAATAAACAGTAAACAAATAAACAAACCCATAACCCCTTTAATCAGCAATCTAATCATTTCAACCTGTTGATATGTTTAGTAAAAACCATCCCGATTTTCAACAAATCTAAAATCTTTCAAAAGTTGGCGCTGTCTCATCAGCGTAAAAATCATAACTAACTTTTTTCCACTCATATCCACAAGGTTTGCATTCCCCAAAGGTCAATGCTGTTCAGCTTCTACATTAATGATCTTCCTTCTGTCTTTAAAGGGTCTGAAGTCCCAAAGTATGCAGATAATACAGTGATAAATTCATGCAAATAACAAACTACTATGATGGTTCAGATGACAAAATTGCTCAGAGACTAATGTTTGCATCTCAATAAAAAAATATTTAAAAAAACACAGTCTGCATGTTCCTCACAAAGAAAACAACTTATGCCCCTGATGAGACAGATGTGTATGTATCAGGGGAAAAGCTCAAATAACCAAATTCAACCTAGCTAATTTTCCAAAACATATGAAATTGTTTTGACTATAGAGGTAACCAAACTATAATAAAACCTTATGGCAACAGATCCACAAGATCCGCCATGAGAAATGTATAGTTCCCTAAGGAAAAGTACCTTTAGTCAATCTGCTTTCAGTGTGAGAGCTTCCCATGTCTGGAATATCCTGCCATTAGACTCACAACTGTGATTAATGATGCATTGTTCCTGAAAAAATAACTGCTCAAACTGCAATCAACTTTAATGACCTGACATTATTCCACGTAATGGAAACAGATTTCAATGTTAGAATACATGAACTGTTCCAGCTCAAATTCACTGGTATTAACTAAACAATCAAACCAAGAATCAATAACCATCATAGTACATTATCACAATGTTTCCTTACTCACATCTGAATAACTTTCAGCTTAACATATCCTAGTTTTCTTTCTTTCTGGTGGGCAAAAATATAACCCCTCTCCAACAACGTTTTTGTCTTATCTCTTATCGTAAGATTAAAACCAAACCTTACAACTTTCTCTTCTCTTCCCACTTATGAAATGTCCAAGACTTTAAAAATAACACGTACTGCTAAATTTATAACATATGTCAGTCAATCCATAAGAATGAAAAACATTTCGGTGGGCACCACTCTATCGCCATTATCTCTCCGCTATTATTTAGAATTTCTTTAATTTAGGTAACTGTCTCCTCTATGATACAGTAATTTAAATACGACTCAATACATTATTCCAGCAGATCATTTAGGCAACAGACACGTCTTGCATTGAAATTCGCTTCGCTATTATTTTGAATGAATTAGTCTATCAATTTAACCTAAACAATTAAAAAGTTAAATTTATCCCTTCTTTCAATTTGAACCAAACAAGCTATTAAAACGTTCAGTTTATATCTTATACAAACACTAGCGACCATATCTTTCCAGGCAAAACATACAATTATTTGAATTACAATCAAAAACTCAGATTTTAGTTAGTGCCTTTGCCGGGAACCGAACTCGGGTCTCAAGCTTAGAAGGCACTATTTAACCACTGAACCACCAATGCTATTTGAATGACTAAGACTCTCCGCAAGTAAACCCACTTTACAATTGTCTGTATTTGTAAAAACAAAGCACTTCCTAGAAAAATAGCCCTAATTTAAAGGTCCAATCGTTATTCCAGCTATGATTCTGTCACGTTCCTGACCTTATTTCCTTTATTTTGTCTTTGTTTAGTATGGTCAGGGCGTGAGTTGGGGTGGGCATTCTATGTTATGTGTTTCTATGTTGGGTTCAATGTATTAGCCTGATATGGTTCTCAATTAGGGGCAGGTGTTTTACGTTTCCTCTGATTGAGAACCATATTAAGGTAGGCTGTTCTCACTGTTTGTTTGTGGGTGATTGTTCCTGTGTCAGTGCCACACGGGACTGGGGCCTGTTGCACAAAACTAGGATAAGGGATTAAGCCAGGATATCTTGGTGATCCTGGCTCAATTGATCCGTAATCCGGTTGCACTAAAGATGGATAGGGGGCAGGAGGATATGTTATGGTATAAATTACCATGGAGATTTATTCTGTGGAGCTAGCCTGCTCCAGACCAGGCTAAATTCCAGGATCTATTTAATCTCATCCCTAATGTCAGTCAGCAGTCACCACAAATGGAAACCAATAGTTATTTCACTGCTCACTATACATTGTTATCACATATAACTAGACCCACTGTTATTATTTAAACGTTTGTGATCATTAATTTCAATGATTTTGGATAAAAAATGATTTTTAGATGATGTTGCTATCATTAGATAATTTACAGTTTCCCATAGACTATAAGGCTATATATAAAATGATAGAATATTAGGGCCACAGAGGGGAAAAAAACACAAGTCATAATATTGTAACCAGTTGTTTTAAAGGAGGACAGTTGTTAAAATGACAGATGTGGGGCATTTCGTGAAATTGTACTTCAGTATGGTTTCATAAACAAAGACATGCTGATGTGCCAGAATATTAAGTATCACATTGTCATAAGTATCAAAACTGTAAAAACAATATGTAGCTTTTCTGCAGAAAGAACCAGCCTCATAAATTTATGACTTTATCCTTTTTCTTCAGTGTGGCCCTAGTACTCTGTCATATAAACAAATACACATTCCATATGAATATAAAAACACAATGTGTAACATTATGTTCCTTTATTGAATAAGGACAAAACAAAGCAGGTAAACCATCAGCTCCTTTCGAAACTGAAGTCACAGTGACTCTACAAGATGGAAAGCACAGAATCCAAGCATATTATACAAAATGATACATACACATTCAAAGGTCTGTATATAACACACCCTGCATGTCTGCACACTAAAATAAATGCAGGACAAATCCATACACATCAACTGAACAGACAAATGAATGGATGCAGTAGCCTCCCTGCAGCCTTGTATTACACACAGTATACCGCACAAACATCATAAGAGGCCAAATTCGTCAAAAAACGAACCCAAAAAAACCCAAATTCCTCTGCCACCGCAGGACATATTTAACCAAAATTGAAAGCACACATACTAACTAAAATAATTCAACACATATTGGTCCCTCAGCAGCCGACCACTGTCGTCATCAGGGAAGATTGCCGGATTGTCCCAGTCCATGGCTGGTGGCACTCTGGGGGCCCTCTCCTTCCTCAGGCAGGCCACATTGTGGAGGACAGCACAAGCCACAGTAATATCACATGCCCTAACAGGGCTGACCCTTAATTTGTGAAGGCAGTGAAAGCGTGCCTTCAGGAGGCCAAAGGTCATTTCAACTCTGGCCCTGGTCCTGGCATGGGCATGGTTGTAGGCCTGCTGTGCTTCCTGGGGGTCTGTGAAAGGTGTCAGGAGAAAAGGCTGGCAGCCATACCCCCTGTCTCCCAGCAACACACCAGAGAATTCACCTGTCAACACAAAATCTCATCATTACTACCTCATAAACACAGTGATATTCTTGACACAGCCATGATGGTTATAAATAGGGGTTGTGTGGCTTACCTTGTGATAGGCACTGATAGATTTCAGAGGCCCGAAAGATTCTGGAGTCATGGACTGAGCCAGGCCATTTTGCCACAACATTGCTGATCACACAGTCAGCATTGCAGACCATCTGAAATCATAAGATGAGGAATATTACACCAATCAATGCACATCACTGGCAATGCAGAGTGTTCGTCAATGGACAATATCAAAAAGTTATGTTCACCTGAACATTAATGCTGTGAAAGGATTTCGTATTCACAAAATCGGCCTCATGGGCACCTGAGGGGGCTTTTATCCTTATGTGTGTGCAGTCCACTGCACCAATGACATTGGGGAAACCTGTCACACAAAGTAATGAGTATCCTACTATGTGTTAACAGTTGTCCTGTAATTTGTAGATCCTCTTACCTGCAATCCTATAGAACTCCTCTTTGATGTCACAGAGTCTTCTGTGGCCAGGGAAGGAGATGAAGACATCTGCTAATGCTTTGATAGCCAGACACACACTCCTTATTATGCGGCAAATTGTGGCCTTGTTCAGCATCCCCCACTGAGTACAGGAAGGCTCCACTAGCAAAAAAGCGCAAGGCCACACAAACCATTTGCTCCACACTCAGTGCATGGCTCCGTGCAGTGCGGTGCTTAATCCTGGGACCCAGTAGTCTGCATAGATACCTGATGCCATCTGCAGAAAACCTGTATCTTTCATATAGATGGTCATCAGGGAAGGCCAGTGGGTCCAACCGGTCCCTGAAGACCCTTTCTCGCCTGAAGGCTCTCCTCAGCACAAGTGCTTCTTCATCCACCACATCTCGCACGAATGGGCATGCCATTGTCAGAGCAGAAAGGAACACACAATTTTGGGCCTTCATATAGGCTAGTGGCCACACCTGGTGCTGGGGGGGTGGGCAAAAGAGGGCGATGCCTTATAACGATGACTTGGTTGTACTGATTGCTGGGAAAATAAAAAAAACCTTAGAAAGATGCCACCGTCCTGTGTGCTCACAATAAGAGCTCATATGTCATGGCTCACTTGACTTTACGAGAATATACCTAATTTTTATTTTGAGCTGTGTCATCTTCTTGGAGCTGGGGGAGGAAAGAAAAATAATGATTAATACATTTGTGTTACAGTTAGCATACAGTGTACATTGAAGGCATATCTCACCTCCCTCTCAAGTTTTTTTATTTCAAGGTCCAGTTTCCTAATTGTCCTCTTTTTTATTTCGGACTCCAGTGCAAGATTTTCCATCTTTTTCTTCTTGTACTGAATGTCTATGTCTGCCAGTTCTATTTGGCGCCGGAGGTGGTTGCCATACAACTTTCTGATAGCTTGTGAGCTCTGTGAACACAATACAATTAGCGCAGCTGGAATTTGGCAGGATGTGGTGTCCTTTTATTAATACGCACTATGTTGCCAGGCTGGTTTTCCCACTGTATAGCATCTGGGTCCTGTAAAAGAAATTCGATTTTTTGATTTTGATGAGGACTCCTCACCATTGTAGAGTAAATAGTACTTTCACAGTCTTAACATGATACCTCATGCCTTCTGGAATCCAGAGAGATGGTCTCCTCCTCATCATCGTCTCCATCATGTGCTGTTGCTGCTGCACTGGGGCCTTCACCCTATCACATTTAATCGGATTCATATTGAAGCTAGTAGACAAGACATGCCAGGCCTACAGTATGCCTTTGATGGAGTACTCACTGGATCAGCATCGTCTGGTGCTTGTGCTGGTGGCTCTAACAGGAACACAGTGCTGCCAGACACTGCAAGGCAATAGGTAAACCAAAGTCAGACAGTCCAAATTGATTCAATATGAATGTGGTTGTATCCCATGTAGAGATGGAAGGACATACCTTGAATGAAGCGGGTGGCATCTTGGGAGGAACCTATGCTCGTCTCTTTCCCCCCAGGGATCCCCTCTAAGACGGGCCTGCCTTTATTTAGCTCCAAGGCCATGTCCTCTGCTGGGGTAAGGTCAGCCTTTGGTGACCCACCACCCGTGCCTTGTCTGTGGGTATTCTTTTTCACTGCTAAAACAGTACAGACAATGTGTGAGCAGGCACCTTCTGGGTACAATATATGCTTGTGCTTTGTTAAATATTAGTCAGGGACCATACCATTCTGCAGAATGTTCTTGTATTTGATTTTGACCTGCTGCCATGTCCGTTTTGGCCCGTTCATGTTTAATCTACACACACACACACACACACACACATTTAATGGAGTCACACTGCAAAAAATTACTTGGTATTTTTGTCTTGTTTTCAGTAAAAATATCAAAAAATGTATCATAGCTTTATACAGTGTGATGGAGTTACTTTACACAATTTCACTCATATCTGCAGTGCATTTCAATTAAAAATTTAACCGTTTCATAATTACAGTACAACTGCATTTTTGGAGATGTGAATTAAATATTTGAATTGTAATTGTGATGTTTCAGCGGAGCGGTGAGTGTGTAATTGTGCACTACTTACGCATTCAGGCGGTCTGCAATACTTTGCCACGCTTTTTCTCTTTGCTTTATCACTGTGGCGGTGTTGCCTTTCTTCTTAATGATATCTTTTACCTCCTCGTATGCCTCCATGAGGATTTGTGCTTCCGACGGGGAAAAGTACGCGGCTCTAGTTGCCATGGTAAATCAGTTAATCTGTGATCTGTGGCGGGGTCTATTTGAGTGAGCCGTGAGCGCGCACCTATCCAGGATTGGTTTCACCTGGCTTAATGAATCCGTGTCTGCTCATCCTGGCTTGGTCTTTGTGCAACCAATTAAGCCTGGACGCACATGTTTTGGCTTCATTGAGCTCAGCTGAGTCATTTATCCCGGATGTCTTAATTCTACTTTTGTGCAACAGGCCCCTGGTTTCGTTCGTTTCGTTTATTTCATTTGTGTGTTCCTTCCTGTTCGTTCATGTTATATGTTCACAAGTTCAGGTCTGTTCACGTCGTTTATTGTTTTGTAGTTTGTTTAAGAGTTTTTCCGTCTTCGTCTTTCTTAAATAAACAAATATGTATTCAACCCACGCTGCGTTTTGGTCCGATCCATGCTCCTCCTCAGAAGAGGAGAAAGACGAGCGTTACAGATTCTCATATGCCAAATTAATAAATTAGCAGTCAAAGAATAAAATCGACATTTATAGACTAGGAAACAGATCTTGCGCCTTTTAATAAAAAAGTAGATTGTTTACTCATGCAACGTTACATCACATTAATCACGCAATGATAATTCATTTGATGGAAACCTTAGGCTTTGTACGACATTATATATTACGTTGAGATTCCCTCTTAATTCGCTCTAATTTATGTAAAACGGTTTATTCAATAAATCCCACAACTCCTCTCATACTGGGAAGAAAAAACAAAAAAATTTTAGACCTTAAGGGCAGTTTTATTTCAATGGTTTTACCCAGACGGAGATAATCCAATCATCGTTTTATAGTTCCATCGTTAGGGTATAAGTGGACACTCTCTAATCAGTTTCTAGAGCAGTGAGGGTGTTGGTGAAATGGAGAAAGGTGGAGTCAGGCGCAGGACAGAGATGAGTTTAGTCCGATAGTTTACTCAAAATGAGAGAATAATGTTCCAAACACGGAACACAAAATCCAAAGCACAAATAACACGAACCCACATGACAAACAATAACTCACAAAACAGAGGGAAAGAAGGGGGTTAAATAAGGAACATAATTCATGGAATATAAATCAGGTGTGTAATAAGGAAGACAAAACCAAACGAAAATTAAACATGGATCGGTGGCGACTAGAAAGCCGGTGACGTCGACCGCCGCCCGAACAAGGAGAGGGACCAACTTCGGCGGAAGTCGTGACAAGAGCTCAATTTCCCAGATTTTGTAGACTAGTTTAATAGTGCTTAAAACCTCATCTTTATCAAATTATCCATTAAAGATACCAACTCAAAACCTACGTACGTCTACGAATGGGTGGTTTAAATTGTATCTAATTATATTCTCAGCATTACTTTATCAAATCTCTAGTAATCGATTATACACACATACAATTTATCATGTTTTCATATATTCACAGAATCCATATAAAACGTAAGAAATCTTAGGTACTCACACAGAACTTTAAGGATCCCCCACACAGGATTGGTCAGATGTTCACACAGCACTGGTCTGATGTTCACACAGAACATAATTAAAAGGTTACCCACACAGTCAACCTATCCCGCTCACACAGAACGCTCCTACAAATATTACCTAGTGATCCTATAACAAAATACTCACACAGAGTAACCCAGGGCATACACATATACATAGCACATTTAAAATAATTGGAATTCACCACCTCTGAGGGTCACTTAGTCACTTTCAGATTGAGGTCCTTCTTCCAATAGGGCTTCACCAAGTATTCTTGGTCAATACTTTAAATACGAGGTGCTTACAAGGTGCTTACCTTGACAGCACCCAACTTTAAGTTGACCATGGAACTCCTGACTGAGTGGGGAAGTCAGTGGGGAAACACACCCTCTGCAGGCAATTAAAACATATCAAGGTATCATTTATAACTCCTCTCACTCCTCTTGTGACTCCATACAGGCTTGAGCCTAGCTCTGTTTTGTTGTCTTGCCAAGTCGTATGTCATTCTCAGGCCAAACAGACAGCACAAACAGATCTGGGACACACTGAATACAAGTATGTTTCAATAGTTAGCTGCCCAATAAAACCTTTTCAGTGGTGATTTTTTGCCATGTATCATAGACTTATAAGATAAAACGGGCACCAAAGAATAGTTGATTTACCAAATTACAAAGGACAAACCACTTAGGGTGATTCCTCTCAAAACAGGACCATGATTTTTGTGATATTCACTCAATTGAATCCATAGAAGGGTCTTTTGGAGGAAGGATTGTTGACATATTTGACATTTGTACCTTAAAGCAATTGAGCAATTAAAGCAATTGAATAATTCATTGAAGTTGGACATTTTGGCCTTATCCTGTCCTCCTTTAAACTCCATAATGTTTCATCTGTATGTGCTTGCTCTGTAATATGAGTAGTATTTTGATTTCAATACCAATTTTCTTACATTATTATATAAATATTGAAAAATATAAACATGAATATTGAAAATATTTTTGTATATATTGTTGAAAATAATATAGTCTACTGGCATATCAAAGTTCCAGAGTGGGATCTCTGCTGGTTTTTGAGTTATGATCCAATTTGTAAGCATTACAAATGCAGTTAATGTAAAAATTCATTAAAATTGGTCACCCTCTGCTGGTTTATATTTTTCTATATATGTCAGAAGATTGTTATTGCAAGCAAAATACTACTCATATTACAGAGCAAGCAGTAAAGCTTCATATGACACCAATCTTTCCTTGGTAGGACATATGCTGCGTTTAGATGGTACGAGGTAGACGGTAGGCAGCAAACCAGATGTCATTATTTTGAATGAGAGCATCACGGTAAATGCCATTGAGGCTGGCGGTGGCGGCAATTGCCGCCAGAGTTCATATATTAATATAATAATTTTCATTTTGACGTTTGCTGTAGCATTGTTTTCTTCCCGATGTTGATTTGCACTGTTTGTTTACTGAAATCCCCATAGCAATGCATACCGTCTAAATGCAGCACTACAGATAAAACATTAAAGGAGGCCTGGGTAATTTATTTTTTCTCAATTATGCTTTAAGATACAAATGTCAAAAAACCTTCCTCCAATGGACCCTTCTATGGATAACATTTCGTGAAAATCTCCAAATCATGGTTCTCTTTGGTTCTAGTTTAGTGAGGAATCACCCTTTAGAACTCTAAGGGAAGAAGCTAAGCTTTTTTGTATGACTTCTTTCTATCTTTACTCTCTCTGATATCAACGGAGCCATTAAAAGAATCTCACCTTCAGAGCACCTTTGGTTTCTTTATTATGAGATTGGTAAAATGAGTAAATACTTCTGTAACGCCATTTAGGCAATAGGTTTTGTCCTGCCTTGATAAACAACTGATGTGTTCTAAGAATGTTTACTTACTGAGAAATGGCATCTTGAATCGACAATTTTGATAACTGCAACTAGAATGATTGCACATATACAGAATATACATACACACACACAGTACCAGTCAAAAGTTTAGACACACTCATTCAAGTTTTTTTTAAATTTTGACTATTTTCAACATTGTGGAATAATAGTGAAGACGTCAAAACTATGAAATAACACATATGGAATCATGTAGTAACCAAAAAAAGTATAATTTGTGTATAACCTGATGTTATAGGACTGTCATCTGAGGAAGGTTTATGAAGGTTAGTGAAATTTAATATCTTTTGCTGGTTTATTCGCTAACGCTAACGTGCCTATTGCTATCGCTAACGTGCCTTGATGAATGAATGCGGTAGTGTGGTAGGCTATTGTAGTAAGCTAATATAATGCTATATTGTGTTTTCGCTGTAAAACACTTAAAAAAATCGGAAATATTGGCTGGATTCAAAAGATGTTTGTCTTTAATTTGCTGTACACCATCGATTTTTCAGAAAAGCTTTATGATGAGTATTTAGGTAATTCACGTTGGTCTCTATAATTACTCTGGCTGCTTCAGTGCTATTTTTGACGGTAGCTGTGATGGTAGCTGCAATGTAAAACTGATTTATACCTCAAATATGCTCATTTTTCGAACAAAACATAGATTTATTGAATAACATGTTATAAGACTGTCATCTGATGAAGTTGTTTCTTGGTTAGTTTGGTTGGTTCTAGGTTAGTTTGGTTGGTTTTGTGCATGCTACCTGTGCTGTGAAAAATGTCTGTGCTTTTTTTCTATTTGGAGGTGAGCTAACATAAATATACGTGGTGTTTTCCCTGTAAAACATTTTTTTAAATCGGACATGTTGGCTGGATTCACAAGATGTGTATCTTTCATTAGCTGTATTGGACTTGTTAATGTGTGAAAGTTAAATATTTCAAAAAAATATTTTTTGAATTTCGCGCTCTGCCTTTTCAGTGGAATGTGGAAGGAGTTCCGCTAGCGGAACGCCGGGGCTGTAAAGGTTAAAGTAATGATGGACTGTTTTTTCTCTTTGCTTGTTTGAGCTGTTCTTGCCTTAATATGGACTTGGACCAGTGGTAGAAAAAGTACCCAATTGTCATACTTGAGTAAAAGATACCTTAATAGAAAATGACTAAAGTAAAAGGCAAAGTCACCCAGTAAAATACTACTTGAGTATTTTACTGGGTGAGTCAATGTAATTGCTAAAATATACTTAAGTATCAAAAGTAAAAGTATGAATAATAAACAATTCCTTATATTACAGAACAATTCTTGTTTTTTTAAATTTACGGATAGCCAGGGGCACACTCCAAAACTCAGACATAATTTACAAACAAGGCATTTGTGTTTCGTGAGTCCGCATGACCAGGGGTGTTCTCTTGATGAGTGTGTGAATTTAATAATTTTCTGTCCTGCTAAGCATCCAGAATGTAACGAGTACTATTGGTTGTCAGTGTCACGATCGTCGTAACATTGTGGAAAAGAGGAGGACCAAGGCGCAGCGTGATAACAATACATCTTCCTTTTATTTGAAGACGAAAACGAAACGAAGAACACTGACAAACTATACAAAACAACAAACGACCGTGAAGCTATAAAACGAAAGTGCAGACACAAGCAACTAACGTAAAGACATACAGAATCACCCACCAAACTCAGACCAAGCAGCGTGGTAACGGGCAGCAGCGGCAGCAGCAGCAGTAGCGATGTCAAGACTCCTGGACGTGGGAGGAAATCCTAGACGGGAGAGGACTCTGGGCACAGCCAGGGGAATATCGCCACCCCAAGGCAGAGCTGGAGGCAGCGAAAGCAGAGAGGCGGCGTTTTGAGGAGCTAGCTCGGCAGCAGAATGTGGACTGTGTTACAACTTGGGAAGAGATAGACAGGTGGTCGGTCGACCCAGGGAGAGTGCCCGGAGCCCGCCTGGGATTCTATGGAGCAATGTGCGGAGGGATACCGGCGAATGGAGGAAGCCCGAGAGACAGCCCAAAACATTTCTTGGGGAGGGGCTAAAGGGGACTGTGGCGAAGTCAGGTAGAAGACCTGCGCCAACTTCCCGGGCTTACCGTGGAGAGCGAGAGTACGGGTAGACACCGTGTTATGCGGAAGAGCACACGGTGTCTCCTGTACGTGTGCATAGCCCGGTGCGGTACATCCCAGCTCCACGTATCGGCCGGGCTAGAGTGGGCATCGAGCCAGGTGCCATGAAGCCGGCTCAATGCATCTGGACTCCAGTGCGTCTCCTCAGGCCGGTGTACATGGCACCAGCCTTACGCATGGTGTCCCCAGTTCGCCAGCACAGCCCAGTGCGGGTTATTCCACCTCCCCGCACTGGCCTGGCTACGAGGAGCATTCAACCAGGTAAGGTTGGGCAGGCTCGGTGCCCAAGAGCTCCAGTACGCCTTCACGGTCCGGTCTATCCGGTGCCACCTCCTCGCCCCAGCCCAGTACCACCAGTGCCAACACCACGCACCAGGCTTCCTGTGCGTCTCCAGAGCCCTGTTCCTCCATCACGCACTCGCCCTGTGGTGCGTGTCTCCAGCCCGGTACCACCAGTTCCGGCACCACGCACCAAGCCTCCTGTGCGTCTCCAGAGCCCTGTTCCTCCTCCACGCACTCGCCCTGTGGTGCGTGTCTCCAGCCCGGTACCACCAGTTCCGGCACCAAGCCTTCTGTGTGTCTCCAGCGCCCTGTACGCCCTGTTGCTGCTCCCCGCACTAGCCTTAAGGTGCGTGTCCTTAGCCCGGTACCACCATTTCCGGCCCCACGCACCAGGCCTCCTGGGCGCCTCAGCAGGCCAGAGTCTGCCCAGCGCCGTCTGAGCCGCCCGTCTGCCCAGCGCCGTCTGAGCCGCCCGTCTGCCCAGCGCCGCCCGTCAGTCCTGAGCCGCCAGAGCCACCCGTCAGTCAGGGGCCGCCAGAGCCGCTCGCCAGTCAGGAGCCGCCCGCCAATCAGGAGCCGCCAGAGCCGCCCGCCAGTCAGGAGCTCCCTGAGCTGCCCCTCAGTCCGGAGCTGCCCCTCAGTCCGGTGGGGTTCATTTGGAGGGTCGCCGTTAAGAGGAGGCCACGGAAGCGGGGATTAACTATGGTGGGGTGGGGGCCACGTCCAGCGCCAGAGCCGCCACCGTGGACAGATGCCCACCCAGACCCTCCCCTATAGGTTCAGGTTTTGCGGTCCGCACCTTGGGGGGGGGGGGTGTACTGTCACGTTCCTGACCTTATTTCCTTTGTTTAGTCTTTGTTTAGTTGGTCAGGATGCGAGCTGGGTGGGCATTCTATGTTTTGTGTTTCTATGTTGGGTTTGTTGTTTGGCCTAATATGGTTCTCAATCAGAGGCAGGTGTTTGTCATTGTCTCTGATTGGGAACCATATTAAGGTAGGCTGTTTTCACTGTTTGTTTGTGGGTGATTGTTCCTGTTCGTGCGTTCATGTGTTTTATGTTCTCAGGTTCAGGACTGTAGCTTCGTTGGTTGTCGTCTGTTTATTGTTTTTTGTTCGTATTGAAAGTAGTATTCTAATAAATATGGATACATACCACGCTGCGCCTTGGTCCGATCCTTGCTACACCTCTTCAGAGGAAGAAGAGGACGACAGCCGTTACAGTCAGGGAAAATGTATGGAGTAAATAGTACATTATTTTCTTTAGGATTGCAGTGAAGTAAAAGTAAAAGTATAAATAGTAAAGTACAGATGCCCCAAAAGACTACTTAAGTAGTACTTTAAAGTATTGTTACTTACTGACTACCAAATAGGGCTGTCTTCTGTATACCACCCCTACCTTGTCACAACACAACTGATTGTATCAAACGCATTAAGGAAAGAAATTCCACAAATTTACTTTTAACAAGGCACACCTGTTAATTGAAATGCATTCCAGGTGACTACCTCGTGAAGCTGGCTGAAAGAATGCCAAGAGTGTGCAAAGCAGTTATCAAGGCAAAGGGTGGCTACTTTGAAGAATCGAAAGGTAAAATATATTTTGATTTGTTTCACATTTTCTTGGTTACTACATGATTCTATATGTGTTATTTCATCATTTTGATGTCTTCACTATTATTCTACAATGTAGAAAATAGTAAAAATAAAGAAAAACCCTTAAATGAGTAGGTGTCCAAACTTTTGACAGGTACTATATATATATATATATATATTAATTATCATATTCATTACATAGATATGAAGCTGATTATATTGAGATGCATCAACACATCCCAGTGCCTGTGTGAAGGCCTGCCCTATACAAAAAAGGCTACGGATATTTACACTGAACAAAAATATAAACGCAACATGCAACAATTTCAAAGATGTTACTGAGTTACAGTTTATATAAGGAAATCAGTAAATTTTAATAAACCCATTAGGCCCTAATCTATGAATTTCACATGACTGGGAATACAGCTATGCATCTGTTGGTCACAGATACATTCTTTTTTTTTATTTTTAAGTAGGGGCGTAAAATCAGAAAATCAGTCAGTATCTGATGTGACCACTATTTGCCTTATGCAATGCGACATCTCCTTCACATAGAGTTGATCAGACTGTTGATTTTGGCCTGTGGAATGTTGTCCCACTCCTCTTCAATGGCTGTGTGATGTTGGTGGATATTGGCGGGAACTAGAATACACTGTAGTCTGGCGAGTATGCAGGCCATGGAAGAACGGACATTTTCAGCTTCCAGGAATTGTGTACAGATCCTTGCGACATGGGGCTGGGCATTATCATGTTGAAACGTGAGGTGATGTCGGCGGATGAATAGCATGACTATCGGCCTCAGGATCTCTTCAAGGTATCTGTTCATTGAAATTGCCATCAATAAAATGCAATTGTGTTCGTTCTCCGTAGTTTATGCCTGACCGTACCATTAACCCACCACCATGGGGCACTCTGACCAAAAGGACATGGCAAAATGTTGAACCGTTTAAGGTTTAAGACTTGCTGCCATTACAATCTGTCCAGCTTACATGGTGCACTACAATCACATAGGAGTTAAATTGGTGCAGCATTCTCACTCACGAGTGCAACAAATATAGCCTCTTACAAGGCAGGCCTCAAAATCTGTTAATGAACTAGTGTAACGGCTGATTTCCTCTTCGTCTGAAGAGGAGGTGTAGCAGGGATCGGACCAAGACGCAGAGTGGTAAGTGTCCATGTTTTAATATAATCCACTGAACACAACAAAAAATACAAAATAACAAAGTAACCTAACCGAAACAGTCCCGTGTGGCATGAACACAGACACAGGAAACAAACACCCACAAACCAACAGTGAAAACAGGCAACCTAAATATGGTTCCCAATCAGAGACAATGCAAAACAGCTGTCTCTGATTGAGAACCATATCAGGCCAGTTGACAAACCTAAACATAGAAACACATAACATAGACTGCCCATCCCAACTCACACCCTGACCATACTAACTAAAGACAAAACAAAGGAAAATAAAGGTCAGAACGTGACAGCCAGAAACACTACCATGCACACAGTAGTGGTCAAAAGGTTTTTGCCACTCCAACAATATGGTACGGTACTGTATTCTCTAGGTTGGAATTGTAGTATAATTTGAAATACAGCAATTACTTTCCCCGCCCACAACGTTTTCACACAATGCACCAGAATTTACAGTATGCTGCAGTAAAATGTATTTTATAGTTGATAATACCCAAAATGACTGTATAATTGACATGTTTTCCAATACAGTGTACATTTCCCTACTACATCAGTACTATAACATGGTCAGTAAAATCTCAAGTTGAAGGATAGGCTACTTACTGTTCAAATCTCCTTTGCCAACAGGCTACTACATTATAGTAAGTGCATTTTACCGAAGTGAAACCCAAAAGTGACTAAAGTTGAGCAACAGTGTGAGTACCAGAAACTTTTCACAGTTCAAGATGAGATCAAGAGATGATTTGCATTGCCTACTCATTACAATGCAATAATTTTTGCTTTATAATGTCGTCATATATTATGATTTTAAAATAGTTTACTAAACACCACAATTGCAATAGCCTAATAAAAACATATTACATTTTAGGCTACATTTTACATAGCCTAGGCTACTGTAACGTCTGCTTCCAACTCACTCTCAAACACATAGATCCCCTGAACGCAGCTCACTCTCCAGATCCCAATCACCTGAATTCTGATCACCTGTTCACACACCTGTATGTCATTATCACACACTATTTAGTTCAGTTCTTTGCACCCCATTACTGTGGGGGCATGGCTTGTTTTGTGGCACACTGCTTTTAGAGTGCTGGGTTTCCTGTGATGCACTCCTCCCCTGTATGATAGTGAAGCAGGCAAAAACTAACGGCACCTATTGCCTGCCTGTACTTTAGCCTATTGGATTTCCTGTTATCTACCTATTGCCTATTGCCTGTGTATGTCCTTCTGCCTGCCCTTGGATCCATCTACCTGCCTCCTCCTCCTGTGGTCCTTTGCAATAAAAACCTGCTGCGCTTGAAACCAGCTCTCTGTCTCCCCTCCTGTTCATTACAGCTACACAGCCCAAGCTGAACCCACTTACTGCATCGTTGAATAACCTATACATTGATACTTAGTTTTAAGTTACATAATAGAGAGCATACTTACAGATTTGATATCCCATCTGTTCCTCTTCGTTAGGTTTTGCTGCTCTTCTGTGAGCAGCAAAGGCTTTTAGAACATTTCAGAAGGAGGGGCATTGTAAAGCTTGTCGTCTGGAGGAGAAGAAGAGGACCAAGGTGCAGCGTGGTAAGTACTCATAATTACTTTAAATGAAATACAAATAACAAAAATGACAAACTAACAGTCCAGAAAGGTACAAACAAACACTAAACCGGAAACAACCACCCACAAACACAGGTGGGAACAGGCTACCTAAATATGATTCTCAGAGACAATGAATGACAGCTGCCTCTCATTGAGAACCATATCAGGCCAGACATAGAAATACAACACAAGGACAACATAGAACACCAGACATAGAATGCCCACCCAAACTCACGCCCTGACCAACCAAAACAGAGACATAAAAAGGATCTCTAAGGTCAGGACGTGACAGGCATGTTGTAGTTTGAGCAGGAAGGGTGGGTGTCTCTCAATTGATAATGAGAAACCATTTCCCAACACTAAAAAGCATGTGATAGCCTACAATTTACAGTTGCATATAGTCAAATGGAAATGTTGCCTGTAAGTGTAATTCACTTTATGACTATATAGGCTATAGTAAAAATATGTCCATGACATAAAAGGAAAAAGACAACATAGGCTTTTAGCCAATCCATCTGGACATTAAACAGTTTAAACACTGTGATAAGCGTGATTATTTACGATACTGAAATATTCCATTCAACATCGGCCTTGACACTATAAAAATAACCAAATGACAATTATGCTACTCTGATTCATGTTCCTTATCAAATCACCAGTCAATCAAATTTCAGTCGAATATCTTCTGTCATTGTAAAACTATCAAAAATAAATATTTCTAAAATAATTAGTCAAATCTTATCTGTCATCTCCATAACTTGAATTCAAATCAAATTTGATTCGTCACATGCGCCGAATACAACAGTGAAAGCCCCTAACCAACAATGCAGTTTATTTTGCCCCTATAATTTGTGTAAATATACCAATTAGAGACAAAGAGCTGCTTAATGCAATGTTAAATAATTATAACACATTATTTTCTTGGAGGGATAGAGTGTGATAATTTATTTTTATTATTCCCCTTAATAGGTCATGGCATTTTTGTCTAATTTCCTTTGACATGTCAGTCTATTCTACTCTGTTCTATTCTAATATTGTATTCTAAGATTCTATTCTAAGATTCGATCCTATTCTATTCTTATCAACAGGTGGCACTATAATACAAACGTATAGGCCTTGGCCAGGGCTCTTCAACTCTCCTTCAAAATCTAAAGGAGGGTAGCTCTCCAGAAACAGGGTTGGAGAGCCCTTGCCTAGGCTATCTCAGCAGAGACATCCTACACATCTTATTCAATCATCTACCTTATGTAATCCATAAAGAAAGACAGACAAAATATAACCAATCATTTTAGAACACACAAAAATATGTGCAGAATTAGTTATACACACACGAAAGATAACTAATATCAATATTCATACAACAGAGTGCTGTGTGCCTATTCAAACGCTTTCAAACACAACCCTCACTTCCATAAAATAGATTGGTGAAATGAGAGATTTAACCCATAGCCTTGACCCATCCATGTCACGCCCGATCAGAGATAACCGTACTACTTCAAGTAATTAGGGAAGGAAGGATGTATCTAATTGTATTGAAACGGGCCCATTTGGAGAACGCCAGCGCCTGAGAGCTGGTTTCCAGTAGTTACCACAGCCACAAAATTGGGTATATCGTAAAAATTCAAGAAAACTAAAATTACGTTTTTGATTAGGGTTAAGGTTAGGGTTAGGCTTAAGTTTAGCAGTGTAGTTAAGGTTAGGGTTAGGATTAAAATCACATTTTAACAAGATAAATTGTGAAAATAGGCGGGGTTTATGACTTTGTGACTGTGGTAACTACTGACGACGATGGGCTCTCTACATCATATCCTGTCGGGTTTCTTCCTCCGTGCACGTCCGGAAGGTGGGGTTTTGTGTTGTAGCGGACAGTTAGTCATTCTGTGTTAAATCAGTGGTACTTAGCAGCCCTATGCCTCGGTATGCACCATTAACGCGCTTATCAAGATAGCCGCAAGAAAGGGGAGAGGTCAAAATCCTGCTTTGGTAAGCTTTCATAAATATCTCATAAATATATATTTATTACAGTATATTTATTTAGCCATAGGCTTTGGCTACTTCTCTGTACTTACAGAGTGAGAGGGAAGGAAGGGAGGGAAGGAAGATCTGCCTAGATTGAAATCTGAAAATCTTTTGATTTACAGACTATATAATACATGTTCGTATTTGTGACTGCTCTTTGAAACGAAGAAAATACAATAATTCAAAATAGTGGTAGGGCCTTTCCCAGTTGCACTGATCCAACTGAAAGCACACTCCCCGAGGCAGGCGGTAACGGATATGTGGCACGAGTATAATATACGTTCTTTGGAGACAGCCAATATGTTCTTGTATTTTGATACATTGTTGCAGTCGGCGGTATTATGAACTAAAGCGAACAATATTGCTATAATATTGCTCTTGTAACAAGGCCTAAACAACGATCATTGATGGGTAGGTTAATCTATCACTGCAATATTTTCTTATGTTTATTTTTTTGTCTGGTAGTCAGCTGTTTTAATAACCTCAACTAACAAATCATATTAATCATAGTCTACAAATGTTATGTAGATTGATGCTTTCCCAGTGACGCTCTGTGGCCAATACAGCCTTCATCCTGTAGAGGTCACTGATATTTTTTCCTTTAAATAGCCTACGGTAACAGATGCAGTAGGCCTATTAACTAGGCTACACTTTAGATACAGTAACAGTGTGTTAGGCAATTCTATCTGTGATGACTTCCCCAGATAAAATATTTAATTCATCTCTCCTAGGGTCTACCATGGATGATTTTAACTGACCATGCTGTAGATAAACACTGTTAACATTTATTTAGGAATACTCTGACTGCATCTACCCGAGAATCTGTAGAAGTGGACACTTCACAGCTTGTTCCTTATTTGCCTTATGCACGTAAACACTGTGCTGCCGACATGGTTTGTATCATGCATACATTGATTTTACCCATGTCTAATGAGGTGGACACACCCAAGGTAGCTCACATGCATGTGTGTTTAGTGAAATCTGACCAGTCAGCAAAACTCTATTTTGCTCATCTTGTCTGTATGTTAGGACACACCTATTAATCATGGCTTAGTATCTTGGCTCTCTGAAAAGGAATGATGTGTACTGCCTGGTCAAAATATGTCACCAGGCCAACAGAGCAAGGCTACTTAGGCCCTTTAAGTAATGGCATTTTAATTTGGTACTGAAATCGATGCAGAGTTTTTATGGTCCTAATGGTGAATTATGTTAGGTGTTGAAAGTATGTAGGCTAATAATAACACAGAACCTTCCTGGGTATGCTCAACAACAATCATGTCATGTAACCTTTAGGAAGTTTAGAAATTACTTCAATATTGCTTTTTTGTTGTGTTTTGATCAGTGCATGTGTGTTATTTTGCGGCTGCTTGTTACTGTTGTTGTTAGGGTTGAGTGTAACCTTTACATGTGGCCTTTATCACATGACATGACAGTCTGAGGGACCGTATGGTGTTGAACACCACACCAGGGTGTGAGAGGGGCACACACACACACACACACACACACACACACACACACACACACACACACACACACACACACACACACACACACACACACACACACACACACCTTACTGTGATATGGTAATATAAGACACTGAGCTGTGTAATAGTAACATTCCCTATGAAGCTCTCTGTGGCTCAAAGTGGAGAAAGTTTAATTTGGTCCCTGAAGGAATACAGCCTGGAAAAGACCCAGACATTTTTACTAGGTTATGTGTTCCTCTGTTCTCTCATGTGCTAGTGTCACATTGGACTCTGGAGCGCAGCAACCTTAAAGGATACTCCACCCCAAAAGCAAGATATTTTGGGACTATATACACTGCTCAAAAAAATAAAGGGAACACAAAAATAACACATCCTAGATCTGAATGAATGAAATATTCTTATTAAATACTTTTTTCTTTACATAGTTGAATGTGCTGACAACAAAATCACACAAAAATGATCAATGTAAATCAAATTTATCAACCCATGGAGGTCTGGATTTGGAGTCGCACTCAAAATTAAAGTGGAAAACCACACTACAGGCTGATCCAACTTTGATGTAATGTCCTTAAAACAAGTCAAAATGAGGCTCAGTAGTGTGTGTGGCCTCCACGTGCCTGTATGACCTCCCTACAACGCCTGGGCATGCTCCTGATGAGGTGGCGGATGGTCTCCTGAGGGATCTCCTCCCAGACCTGGACTAAAGCATCCGCCAACTCCTGGACAGCCTGTGGTGCAACGTGGCGTTGGTGGATGGAGCGAGACATGTTGTCCCAGATGTGCTCAATTGGATTCAGGTCTGGGGAACGGGCGGGCCAGTCCATAGCATCAATGCCTTCCTCTTGCAGGAACTGCTGACACACTCCAGCCACATGAGGTCTAGCATTGTCTTGCATTAGGAGGAACCCAGGGCCAACCGCACCAGCATATGGTCTCACAAGGGGTCTGAGGATCTCATCTCGGTACCTAATAGAAATGCCACCCCACACCATGACTGACCCACCGCCAAACCGGTCATGCTGGAGGATGTTGCAGGCAGCAGAACGTTCTCCACGGCGTCTCCAGACTCTGTCACGTCTGTCACATGTGCTCAGTGTGAACCTGCTTTCATCTGTGAAGAGCACAGGGCGCCAGTGGCGAATTTGCCAATCTTGGTGTTCTCTGGCAAATGCCAAACGTCCTGCACGGTGTTGGGCTGTAAGCACAACCCCCACCTGTGGACGTCGGGCCCTCATACCACCCTCATGGAGTCTGTTTCTGACCGTTTGAGCAGACACATGCACATTTGTGGCCTGCTGGAGGTCATTTTTCAGGGCTCTGGCAGTGCTCCTCCTTCAACAAAGGCGGAGGTAGCGGTCCTGCTGCTGGGTTGTTGCCCTCCTACGGCCTCCTCCACGTCTCCTGATGTACTGGCCTGTCTCCTGGTAGCGCCTCCATGCTCTGGACACTACGCTGACAGACACAGCAAACCTTCTTGCCACAGCTCGCATTGATGTGCCATCCTGGATGAGCTTCACTACCTGAGCCACTAGTGTGGGTTGTAGACTCCGTCTCATGCTACCACTAGAGTGAAAGCACCGCCAGCATTCAAAAGTGACCAAAACATCAGCCAGGAAGCATAGGAACTGAGAAGTGGTCTGTGGTCACCACCTGCAGAACCACTCCTTTATTGGGGGTGTCTTGCTAATTGCCTATCATTTCCACCTGTTGTCTATTCCATTTGCACAACAGCATGTGAAATGTATTGTCAATCAGTGTTGCTTCCTAAGTGGACAGTTTGATTTCACAGAAGTGCGATTGACTTGGAGTTACATTGTGTTGTTTAAGTGTTCCCTTTATTTTTTTGAGCAGTGTATATATATATATATATATATAGTCCCAAAATATCTTGCTTGTCAGCAATCAAGTTTTCAAGATATGTAACTTTTAAAATACAGAAATCATCCCCATGTGATGCGTTTTTGCTGACAGTGTTGCATTTTTTTGTGGTGACTCGAGGAACTCTGGAGATCCTCAAGGAACCCCCGGAGTTACTAAAGAAACCATTGCTAAGCTGAGGCATGGCTTTAAGATAGATCTTTTTTTGGCTGCCCATTAGAGTAAATGTAATTCCTGTTGTTCTGTTCTATTGTCATCACATGTTTAAGTTATGAAGATGAGTCTGTGATGGTAGGAGTGCAATTTTTGGAGAAATTGGACCCTTGCCTTTCAGCTAGCTGATCCATTTTTGGTTTCAGGGTTGGAATTCGGTGCAGTGGAATCGGAGAAGGTAACCCGAAATGGTCCTGTGATAATTGTTTGTGTTTCTGCTGGTCAGAGGGAGCAGGCGCTCTGCGCTAAACGAATTGGGACGGGATGTGACTTGTTTTGCTCTCAAGAAAAGGGCGCCATTTAAAGGAGTGATTACTGGGGTAGTGGTAAATGTGAAAGCGGACCAACTGAAGGGAAAGATTCCCTGTGTTTGTGATGCTCGTCGTTTGGTGCGACGCATACAGGGTGTCGTGAGTGGTGAAACAGAAGAGTCAATGTCTGTTCTTTTGAGTTTTGATGTTGGTTCTTTGCCTGACAAAGGGATGTTAGGATATTTCAGCTATCCTGTACGAGCTTTTGAGCCGAACACATTGTTGTTACAGGTGTCAAGCTTATGTGGATGTGACAGCAGTCTGTAGTTGGGAGGTTCCTAGATGTGATCAATATTGATTTATTATTATTTATTTTTTCACAAGTATAAGGGAGTTATACTCCAGTCTAGTTTGTGGTGATAATGCAACATTTAATTTATCGGATGCCAACCGCCGTTAAACCTCATCGAAGAAGAAGATCTTAAGTTTGAACACTGACAGTTTTGTAGCTTCAATGAGGCTAACAGAGATGTACGAGTTCCTCAAGAGCCTATGCAAATCTCAAATATGGAAAATGTACCACTATTACTGTATGTAATCAGCAATATTAATATAATATTAGAATATGTAATATGCATAAATATTCATAGGCACCTCCTTCGGGCTCCCGAGTAGCGCAGTGGTCTAAGACACTGCATCTCAGTGCAAGAGATGTCACTGCAGTACCTGGTTCGAATTCAGGCTGCATCGCATCCGGCCGTGATTGGGAGTCCCATAGGGTGGCACACAATTGGCCCAGCGTCGTCCGGGTTTGGCCGGGGTAGGCTGTCATTGTAAATAAGAATTTGTTCTTAACTGACTTGCCTAGAAAAATAAAAAATACTATTAATAGTGTAGGAAATAATCATGACAAAATCAAGGAAGTCAAAGGAATCACAATGAAATTAAAGAAATAAGAAGTGTATCTGGCTAGATATTGCATATGTAAACAGGCCTGAACACACATAAACTCAACGTTCAACAATTTCAACGATTTTGCCAATTGCACGCTCCCTCAGAACTTGAGACATCTGTGTTGTGTGACAAAATTGTGTGACAAAATTGCACATTTTAGTGGCCTTTTATTGCCCCCAGCAGAAGGTGCACCTGTGTAATGATCATGTTTAATCAGCTACTTGATATGCCACACCTGTCAAGTGGATGGATTATCTTAGCAAAGGAGAAATTCTCACTAACTGGGATGTAAACAAGTTTGTGCACAACATTTGAGAGAAATAAGCTTTTTATGCATATGGAACATTTCTGGGATCTTTTATTTCAGCTCATGAAACATGGGATCAATACTTTTTATATGTTGCGTTTTATATTTTTGTTCAGTATATTTGTACAGCTGGTGTCGTCTTGTGCTTTCCCTTCCTTGTGTTCTCTAGGTTTCAGAAAGCACCCAAAATAAGGTTGCATTCTGAGCATTCATCTGTCTTTGAAGGCGGAGTGTAGAGGCTGCACTATCAGATCCTCATTTAAGTCCTCTTAACAAGATAACACATCTTTTTACAGCAGGTGTCGTGTCTAGTCTTAATTCACATCTTTTGGAGTAACTTCAGACAACCAGTCTGACAAAGCATTCACATTCTCATTCCCACAGCTGGAGTGTTCGTGCTAGGTTTGTTTGTCCCTACCTGAATATACAGTTTTGTTTACATCCCATTAAAGTTAAAGGATTATGAATGTCTTATGACAAGGATTATGAATTGGTAATGGCCTTGGGTATGGCATGGTTGTCAGAAAGGAATTACTTTTTCAGAAGAGAAACTGTCAAGAATTCGGACTTGACATTCTGCTGCTGTTCTATCTCAGAGAAGCCGCTTTATTTAGCTGACTGCTTGTGAAGGACTGGCTGCATCTCTGTTTTTAAGAGGTGGAGAAAGGTCCTGAGAATGGGACTCGACTGGCCCTGAATTTCTTCTCTTCCCCTGGACCCCAAGGCACTAACTCAGTTACTGGATGTTTATTTTCACTGTCTCTCAGTTACTCGATGCTCTTTCGTTTAGAATGTTACTTTCTAATGTAATCCCTATGGTTACTTTCTGTTAAAGCAGAAAGAATATGAGGAGTATTATCTGATATACAAGTAGCAGGAGAGCCAAAACGATAGGTTTCCTCCAGGGTGCTTTCTTTCCAGTTTAACCTAACCACGGTTCATTTAGCTCCGATTCGAGACCAGGAACCTCATGCACTTTTAACAATCTTCCTAGGGACGTTAGATAGCTTACTCTGGCTTGTTTTCTAAAAAATCATTCAGAATGTAATGTCATCTGAGTTAGAAGACCATCTGCTAATGGTCTTGGCATTGAAGGTTGGGTTATACTGGCACCGATATACAGGTATTTTATGACATCTTGGGATGAGCTCCATTTTTCAGAGACTGATTCAGAAAGAGACCGATCATTATGCCATCAATCTACTGCTCTGGTCGGAGGGAATGCTGTATATTCTCTCTGCAGGAGTGTCAGCTCCTATCAGTGACCTGGTGATTAATGCCCTGTTGGCTGCCCCTTGTGCCTACTGGAGAGATAGGGGTCTTGTGGGTATCCTCTACACCTGGGTGCAAATACTATTTGAAATTCAAAATACATTAGCTGTGTTCGATTTGGCTTGAGCTTGGTGAAATGTAACCAAACCGCCTGGTACTCCAGGTAGACTAAAGCAAACGCTCAGTGTTTTAAATGATTTCAAATATAAATTGACCCCAGGTCTGGGTCTTAGATGGTACTAGAGGTCGACCGATTATGATTTTTCAACGCCGATACTGATTATTGGAGGATCAAAAAAAGCCGATACCGATTAATCGGACGATTTTAAAAACAAATAAATAAATTAAATTAAATTAAAAAACAACATTTTTTTGTATTTAGTTATTTGTAATAATGACAATTACAACAATACTGAATGAAAACTTTTATTTTAACTTAATATAATACATCAATAAAATCAATTTAGCCTCAAATAAATAATGAAACATGTTCAATTTGGTTTAAATAATGCAAAAAAAAGGTGTTGGAGAAGAAAGTAAAAGTGCAACATGTGCCATGTAAGAAAGCTAACGTTTAAGTTCCTTGCTCAGAACATGAGAACATATGAAAGCTGGTGGTTCCTTTTAACATGAGTCTTCAATATTCCCAGGTAAGAAGTTTTAGGTTGTAGGAATTATAGGACTATTTCTCTCTATACCATTTGTATTTCATATACCTTTCACTATTGGATGTTCTTATAGGCACTATAGTATTGCCAGTGTAACAGTATAGATTCCGTCCTTCTCCTCGCCCCTACCTGGGCTCGAACCAGGGACACATCGACAACAGCCACCCTCGAAGCATCGTTACCCATCGTTCCATAAAAGCTGTGGCCCTTGCAGAGCAAGCAACAACCATTTCACATCGGTTACACCAGCCTAATCTCGGGAGTTGATAGGCTTGAAGTCATAAACAGCTCAATGCTTGAAGCACAGCGAAGAGCTGCTGGCAAATGCACGAAAGTGCTGTTTGAATGAATGCTTACGAGCCTGATGCTGCCTACCACCGCTCAGTCTGCTCTATCAATCATAGACTTAATTATAACATAATAACACACAGAAATACGAGCCTTAGGTCATTAATATGGTAAAATCCGGAAACTATCATTTCGAAAAACAAAACGTTTCTTCTTTCAGTGAAATACGGACCCGTTCCGTATTTTATCTAACGGGTGGCATCCATAAGTCTAAATATTCCTGTTACATTGCACAACCTTCAATGTTATGTCATAATTATGTACAATTCTGGCAAATTAATTACGGTCTTTGTTAGGAAGAAATGGTCTTCACACAGTTCGCAACGAGCCAGGCGGCCCAAACTGCTGCATATACCCTGACTCTGCATGCACGGAACGCAAGAGAAGTGACACAATTTCCCTAGTTAAAATAATTCATGTTAGCAGGCAATATTAACTTAATATGCAGGTTTAAAAATATATACTTGTGTATTGATTTTAAAGAAAGGCATTGATGTTTATGGTTAGGTACACATTGGTGCAATGACAGTGCTTTTTTCGCGAACGCGAATGTTAAATCATCACCCATTTGGCAAAGTAGGCTGTGATTCGATGAGAAATTAACAGGCACTGCATCGATTATTTGCAACGCAGGACAAGCTAGATAAACTAGTAATATCATCAACCATGTGTAGTTAACTAGTGATTATGTTAAGATTGATTGTTTTCAGATAAGTTTAATGCTAGCTAGCAACTTACCTTGGCTCCTTGCTGCACTCGCGTAACAGGTAGTTAGCCTGGCACGCAGTCTCCTCGTGGAGTGCAATGTAATCGGCCACAATCGGTTTCCAAAAATGCCGATTACCGATTGTTATGAAAACTTGATATCGGCCATTCCGATTAATTGGTCGACCTCTAGTTGGTACCAGCCCTTCACTCTCTCGGGCCCATAAACATGTCTACTAGCAGAGCCTCTCTAGGGAGGCTGGGCTGAGGCAGACTCTCCTCTCCCTATAACGTACCCCTGTCTGTCACCTAGTCAGCTCCTCCACTTCTCCTCTAGCTCTGCTCAAATTCACCTAGAACCCAGACCAATCATGGTCGGGTGACTTTGACAAGGAAAAAGTAGGTCTACATGAGGAAAAAGGGTTCTTCTAACTTGTCTTTTTGGCCCTGCTTAACTTATCTGCCAGCTACTTTGTAGTTTCTGTATCCATCTTGCCTTCTTTCCCCCTCTCCCTTCTCTCCCTTCTCTCCTTCATTTCACATCTTTCTCTCTCTCTGGGTGAAGCTGAGAATCTCTTCACAAAATGCTTGTTTTCAATTCAATTTCAGATTAAGGGCTTTATTGGCATGGGAAATGTATGTTTACTTTGCCAAAGCAAGTGAAATAGGTAAAACAAAAGTGAAATAAACAAACAATTAACAGTAAACATTACTTACAAAAGTTCCAAAATAATAAAGACATTTCAAATGTGTGAACTGTGAACAGTGTTTTAATGATGTGCAAATAGTTAAAATAAGAAAGGGACAATAAATAAACAAATATAGGTTGTATTTACAATGGTGTTTGTTCTTCACTGGTTGCACTTTTGTTGTGGCAACAGTTCACACATCTTGCTGCTGTGATTGCACACTGTGGTATTTTACCCAATAGATATGGGAGTTTATCAAAATTTGATTTGTTTTCAAATTCTTTGTGGGTCTGTGTTATCTGAGGGAAATATGTGTCTCTAATATGGTCATACATTTGACAGGAGGTTAGGAAGTGCAGCTCAGTTTCCACCTCATTTTGTGGGCAGTGTGCACATAGCCTGTCTTCTCTTGAGAGCCAGGTCTGCCTACGGTGGCCTTTCTCAATAGTAAGGCTATGCTCACTGAGTCTGTACATAATCAAAGATCTCTTTAAGTTTGGGTCAGTCACAGTGGTCAGGTATTCTGCCACTGTGTATTCTCTGTTTAGGGCCAAATAGTATTCTAGTTCTCAGTTTTTTTGTAAATTCTTTCCAATGTGTCAAATAGTTATTTGTGTGTTCTTATAATTTGGTTAGGTGTAATTGTGTTGCCGTCCTGGGGCTCTGTGGGATCTGTTTGAGAACAGAGCACCAGGACCAGCTTGCTTAGGGGGCTCCTCTCCAGCTTTATCTCTGTAGGTGATTGCTTTGTTATGGAAGGTTTGGGAGTTGTTTCCGTTTAGGTGGGTGTAGAATGCTATGAGAGCTATGAGGCTCTTTTCTGGATTTTGATCATTAGCGAGTATCGGCCTAATGCTGCTCTGCATGCATTTGGTGTTTTACATTTGTACAAGGAGGATATTTTTGCAGAATTCTGCATGCAGAGTCTCAATTTGGTGTTTGTCCCATTTTGTGAATTCTTGGTTGGTGAGCGGACCCCAGACCTTACAAGCATAAAGGGCAATGGGTTCTATAACTGATTCAAGTATTTTTAGCCAGATCCTAATTGGTATGTCAAATTTTATGTTCCTTTTGATGGCATAGAAGGCCCTTCTTGCCTTGTCTCTCAGATTGTGTCCAGATGGAATTTTTATTCGTAGTCCTGGGAACTGGACCTTTTTTGGAACACCATTATTTCTGTCTTACTGAGATTTACTGTCAGGGCCCAGGTCTGACATAATCTGTGCAGAAGATCTAGGTGCTGCTGTAGGCCCTCCTTGGTTGGTGACAGAAGCACCAGATCATCATCAAACAGTAGACATTTGACTTCAGATTCCAGTAGGGTGAGGCCGGGTCCTGCAGACTGTTCTAGTGCCCTCGCCAATTCGTTGATATATATGTTGAAGAGGGTGGGGCTTAAGCTGTATCCCTGTCTCACCCACCGGCCCTGTGGAAAGAAATTAGTGGGGGGTTAGTGCCAATTTTAACCGCACACTTGTTGTTTGTGTACATAGATTTCATAATGTTGTATGTTTTTCCCCCAACACCACTTCCCATCAATTTGTAAGGCCCTTGTGCCAAATTGAGTCGAAAGCTTTTTTTTTAAATCAACAAAGCATTAGAAGACTTTGCCTTTTCTGTGGTTTGTTTGTTTGTCAATTTGGGTGTGCAGGGTGAATACGTGGTCTGTTGTAAAGTCATTTGGTAAAAAGCCAATTTGACATTTGCTCAGTACATTGTTTTCGCTGAGGAAATGTATGAGTCTGTTGTTAAGGATAATACAGAGGATTTTCCCAAGGTTGCTGTTGACGCAATTCAATTTCAACACTTTATTGGCATGGGAAACATATGTTTACATTGCCAAAGCAAGTGAAATAGATAAACAATAGAAATGAACAGTAAACACTACACTCACAAAAGTTCCAAAGGAATAGAGACATTTCAAATGTCATATGTCTATATACATATTATGTCTCTCTCTCTCATTTTCTTTCCTTCCATGTATATCTCTCTGACTGAAGCTGGGGATGTATTCACAAAATGCTTGTTTTCTCACTGCGTGTCCCAGCAAGCCCTAGGAGGTGGCTGGTCCCCCTGAGGCAGTGCTCCTAACACAGAACGTTAAGTCTAAGCATAGGCTCACTACCATAGGTACAGGCTTCGACAAGAATCAGACATGTCCTCCTTAGGCCTAAATGGTGTGGAATCCAATGTAACCTTTTTGTGATTATTTTCATTTTAACACCAAGCAAAATTACTAAAAAGCAAACAGGGACGTATTTTGACGTAGGTCGGTGCAGAAACGTCATTGTGAAACAAGGCTAGCTCTACCATGCTACATTCTAATTTCTCAATGAACAACAATGTCACATAGCCTAGGGCCACCTTTACGTTTTAGTCATTTAGCAGATGCTGTTATCCAGAGTGACTTACAGTGGTGAGTGCATACATTTCCATACTGGTCCACCATGGGAATCGAACCCACAACCCTGGTGTTGCAAGTGCCATGCTCTACTGAGTGAGCCACACGGGAGCCATTCCTCTGTCCTCTGCCATCAGTCTGTCCCTGACTGTGTGCTTTGTTGAGGTAGGCCTCAATCACATTTGTATGTTAGACTGTCTCTATTTGTGCCTGCTTTGTATGGTAGTGTCTCTGTGCCTGCCTGTGCTCTGTTGAGGTAGTTGGCCTGAATCCCATTTGACTGACTCTGGCTGTGTATCAATGTCTCTGTGCCTGCTTGTGCCGGGAGACGCTGCTCGAGTGCCTCTCAGGCTGATTACAGTACATGCCACTGCAGATGTGTGACATTCTCCCGGTCATGTCGAGCGCCAGCGGCCCCTCTCTCTATCATGATAATGGAACTGTGGTTTATGGTGCCAGAGCTGCACTAGCAGCGTGTTATAAAGCAGTAGTGGGAGACAGACAGAGACAAAGGGGTCTGGATCCTGCTCAGTGCTATGAGAGCCCAGACAGAGAACCAGGAGCCAGGAGTCTGGAGTCTGCTCAGTGCTATGAGAGCCCAGACAGAGAACCAGGAGCCAGGAGTCTGGAGTCTGCTCAGTGCTATGAGATCCCACACAGAGAGCCAGGGATCTGGAGTCTGCTCAGTGCTATGAGAGCCCAGACAGCCAGGGCTCTGGAGTCTGCTCAGTGCTATGAGATCCCACACAGAGAGCCAGGGGTCTGGAGTCTGCTCAGTGCTATGAGAGCCCAGACAGAGAGCCAGGGGTCTGGAGTCTGCTCAGTGCTATGAGAGCCCAGACAGAGAGCCAGGGGTCTGGAGTCTGCTCAGTGCTATGAGAGCCCAGACAGAGAGCCAGGGGTCTGGAGTCTGCTCAGTGCTATGAGAGCCCAGACAGAGAGCCAGGGGTCTGGATCTGCTCAGTGCTATGAGATCCCACACAGAGAGCCAGGGGTCTGGAGTCTGCTCAGTGCTATGAGAGCCCACACAGAGAGACAGGTGTCTGGAGTCTGCTCAGTGCTATGAGAGCCCAGACAGAGAGCCAGGGGTCTGGAGTCTGCTCAGTGCTATGAGATCCCACACAGAGAGACAGGGGTTTGGAGTCTGCTCAGTGCTATGAGAGCCCAGACAGAGAGCCAGGGGTCTGGAGTCTGCTCAGTGCTATGAGAGCCCAGACAGAGAGCCAGGGGTCTGGAGTCTGCTCAGTGCTATGAGATCCCCGGCTGTGTCAGTGGGATGTGGGGCTGATATGTCTGGGATGGTTTGATTTCAAGCCACTATGGCCACATAGCATCTGAGTGAGTGGGATGTGTGGGATAGATTTGAGTGTCACAATCAGATGTGGTTAGAGAGAGAGAACTGGCATTCATAAAATGATGCTTCCCCTGTAGATCTTGTAGCACCATTAGGAAATGTAACTTTGTATGTCCTCAGACTTCTAGGACCTATGAGTAGTCATGTATAACTTACACTACTAACGGAATTATTTATATGTTACAGTATTCTTGTAATAAGATTTATATTGGGAAAAACATCCAGCGCCTTGAACGTACGTCTTGGAGAGGATAAATTCACTTTTAGATGTCAAGATATCACCCTTCGCCAGTTGCGAGACACTTTAAAGAACAAAATCATTCTATTAATTAATTGCGTTGCGTCAGGATCGAAAAAGTTCAACCACCACGTAGAGGAGGTGACTTTGACAACAAATTACTCCAAAGAGAAGCCATGTGGATATACACTACCATTCAAAAGTTTGTGGTTCCTTAGAAAATTCCTTGTTTTTGAAAGAAAAGCAAATTTTTTTTGTCCATTTTTAAACTAACATCAAATTGATCAGAAATACAGTGTAGACATTGTTAATGTTGTAAATTACTATTGTAGCTGGAAACGGCAGATTATTTTATGGAATATCTACACGGGCGTACAGAGGCCCATTATCAGCAACCATCACTCCTGTGTTCCAATGGCACGTTGTGTTAGCTAATCCAAGTTTATAATTTTAAAAGGCTAATTGATCATTAGAAAACCCATTTGCAATAATGTTAGCACAGCTGAAAACCTTTGTCCTGATTTAAAGAAGCAATACAACTGGCCTTCTTTAGACTAGTTGAGTATCTGGAGCATCAGCATTTGTTGGTGCGATTACAGGCTCAAAATGGCCAGAAACAAATACCTTTCTTCTGAAACTCGTCAGTCTATTCTTGTTCTGAGAAATGAAGGCTATTCCATGCGAGAAATTGCCAAGAAACTGAAGCTCTCGTACAACGCTGTGTACTATTCCCTTCACAGAACAGGGCAAACTGTCTCTAGCCAGAATAGAAACAGGGGAGGCCCCGGTGCACAACTGAGCAAGAGGACAATTACATTAGTGTCTAGTTTGAGGAACAGATGCCTCACAAGTCCTCAACTGGCAGTATCATTAAATAGTACCCTCAAAACACCAGTCTCAACGTCAACAGTGAAGAGGTGACTCTGGGATGCTGGCCTTCTAGGCATAGTTGCAAAGAAAAAGCCATATCTCAGACTGGCCAATAAAAATAAAGGATTGGTAAAAGAACACAGACACTGGACAGAGGAACTCTGCCTAGAAGGCCAGCGCCCCGGAGTCGTCTCTTCACTGTTGACGTTGAGACAGTTTTTTTTGTGTGTGGGTACTATTCAATTAATAAACTTTCTCCCCAATTTCGTGGTATCCAATTGGTAGTTGCAGCGATGAGACAAGACTGTAACTCCCTTATGGACTCGGGAGAGGCGAAGGCCGAGAGCCATGCGTCCTCCGAAACACGACCTAGCCAAGCCCCACTGCTTCTTGACACCGAAGGCTGTAAAGCCAAAATGTCTGTGTACGCTATCCTCAATGCAGTAAAAAATTGAAACATTGATTAATGAAGCTTTATGCAACATTTGAGTGCGAACCCATTACACCTCTTCGTTTGTCAGATATGATTGTTGCCATCACTCTGATTGCTTTGGTTTGTCTGTTGGATTGGGCCTACAGATTGGGCCTACAGATTAGTCCTACAACTATTAGCAGATTAGAGCCTTGACTGAGTGTTGGCCTCATGAGAACTAGGAGAGTAGGAAGCAGTTTCTTTGTTGGAAATCATGGAGAGGGAGCTGTAAATGTGTACAAGAGCGCAAGAAATGTATCCTGGGTCTCTAATGAAAGGAAAGAGGGAGTGCTAATTGAATACATCCGGACGGACGTTAGTATTTGAGTGTTCATTTTTGGAGAATAAAAATTGTAGGCCTATTTTAACAATGAAAAAGCTTTGTTTCAATTCAATTGATACTTGTGAAATTTTTACCTACAAGGATATACCAATTCTTAATTTAATTAAACTTTTGAATGTAGTTTTTATAACGGTGCGTGGAGCTACTGCTGTGCATTTAAGCCCTATTGTTTATTCCCCAGTTCAAATGGCAAATACAGAATCAGTTCTATCATAGCGGAAATCAGACTTTTCTTTCGCTGTTACTGTTGGCCAAATTACCAGAGAAAAGCAAGCAGCCTGTCCGATGTTTACCTCTGCCATGTGGATTTGTGCCATTCTGATTAGGCAAGAGTTTAAGCACGTTTTTTTTGTTTTTGGGGGAAATCTGAAAAAAAGTCCTATTATTCGAATAGTAAAATAATTTCAAATGCCCATCCCTACTTGGGAGGATGAGTGTGTGGCAGTGTGTGACAGTAGTTTGGAATTGGGTGGGGGTGAGTGTTCGGGAATGTAGGAGAGTGTTAGTCATTGGGAGGTTCCTTGTATCCCCCTCTTAGTAACTCCCTTAATCATTTCCAGATGACTCAGAAGAACCCTTTCTCTAATACTGGCCCCCAGCTGAACGACTACTCCACTCTAATGTCATCACATGGTGTTTTTGCTCTATATATTCCAGAACTTTGTGCATTTACTATATCTTCCTCTAAGACAGGGTTGGGCAATTCCAGTCCTTGAGGGCCTGATTGGTGTCACAGTTTTTTCCCAGCCCCAGCTAACACACCTGCCTCTAATAATCACCTAATCATGATCTTCAGTTTAGAATGCAGTTTGATTAATCAGCTGTGTTTGCTAGGGATGGAGAAAAAGTGTGACACCAATCAGGTCCTCGGACTGGAGTTGCCCACCGCTGCTCTAAGACATATATGTGCAAGTGTGTTAGATCAGCCCTTATCTATTCCCTCAATTTAAATACGAGGGAAGGCACTTAACAAGGGAATTTATGAATGAAGTGAATTAGGGGTGTTCAGAATTCGGAAGAGTGAATCTACTATTAAGCGACTAGGGTGGTTGGCTCAGGTTTGAAAGAGAGACAAAGTTTAGCATCCTGCTGCCAAAATTTGTCAAAGAGTCCTTTGTGTGTCCCTCTGCTGAAGATGGTTAGTATGCATTGTGGGGTGTCGGGCGGCACAAACTAGCTACAGAATCTGTATTTTAACCGAATGGACCTTACGTACTGTTTCAAACATGATCTTTAAAGAAAGTAAACGTTGACAAATATGCAATTAATGTAAAAGTAAAACCCTTTTCTCTCCTACATTATTAATACCTACTCCATGATGATAAACAAGGGGTGTATCCCAATAATAGTTTATCTTCTCCTTAGGGCTGACCCCATTTAGTCCACTGGTCGATTTGTTTGGTCGATGGGCTGTTGGTCGACCAGGATTTTGCATGAAAGCGAGAAAAAAAATGTAATGCTCTGATCCTGTCGAAACGTCATAAAATTGCCTACCCGATTACTTCTTATCTGTTGCGCAAATAGCCTACAGCTGTGTTTGTCTGTCCGGTACTCACTGGTGCAGGAAACTATGAGGTCCAAGAATATTTTACATAATGTTGCAAGTTTGCTAGCATGAGCAGACTGTACCAAGTTAATAGTTGATACAATGTTTCAAGTTCCTTGCAGACAGACCATGCATAGCCAATGTGATTTAAAGGATATATATTTTTATCAGGATATTTTCTACCTGTGGGCTGCAATGTTTTTATTTGTTGGTTTTATGTAGGCTATATTTACATATTGGCAATAGAAGTTACTTTTAGATTTGTATCATTTTCATTTAGATATAATTTTTATTAACCACATGACATTGATTTTGAGATATGAAGACTATTATAAATGAAACTCAACTTCCACGAAAATATACATATGAAAATCTTGGCACTCCAAATGGAAAAAATGTTACAGACCACTGGTGTAACTTACTACCGTTAACTTCAGGAGCTTAACAAGGCTAGCAGCAGAGGGCAGTGGGGAGGAGGGTCACAGGTTTTTTTTCTTCTGGTTAGGCTATATGATCTCTGGCTCCCTCTTTTTAGTAATTTGTCTTCATTTTTAATGAAGAAAACATGGTGTCTATATTTAGAAAAATACTCGTTTTCAAATTCCATCGCTCTCGGTCGACCAAGATTTTTTTTTTTGGGGGGGGGGGAGCCCTACTTCTCCTGATGTGTGCACTAATCCACTACTTCATACAAATCTAAAAGCATGGACATTTCCACCATATTTCTTATACCAGTCATTCCCTTTCAAATCAGGGTAGTGTACACTTTTGAAGGAAGGGGAGATAATTGGGGAAAAGCCAGAGTCTCTCTGTACAGGGTGCTGCTTAGGTAACAAATGGAATCCCCTTTCCCCTAAACACCTGCCTTGTGGCTTCAACTGTAGCCCACTCTGACTACAATCAATATAACACTAGTCCATAAGCTATCTACGATACTTATTGTAGAGAAAGACTAGAAGGGAACTTCCTGCTAGTACCATTCACTGTGTTGAAATAGGACAAAAGAGAACAAGAAACTCTCATCAGTGCAGTATCCTGGTTGACAGTCCTGTGCCCCTAGTGCATGGTATACTGAACAGGTGATGAGGAACTGGCTAGTCCTGGTATTGTTCTGGAATGATGTGAGCTCACCCAGAGCAAATGCATACTGTAGCTTGGAGTGAGAGCCAGGGTTTTCAGAAAGTTGAAGGGAAGAGAGGCCTCCTAGCTGGTGGATGTTTTCTGGGCCTGTAATTCCCCACAAAATTTTTCAGGGAGTCCCCAACTGGCCTCTGAGGTGAAGGCAGGGAGAGTCATCTGGTTTCCTGTAGATTCATTACTCATATCTAGAACAGGGGGGGGGGGGGCACTAGTAATGTCTGCAGTTTTTTGGTTTGGCTATTTGTTTACAAGTGTATTAGGCTATAAATAAATCTCTTTGCCAAAATTCGTCATCTCTCAATCAATCACATTTATTTATAAAGCCCTTCTTACATCAGCTGATGTCACAAAGTGCTGTACAGGAACCCAGCCTAAAACCCAAAACAGCAAGCAATGTAGGTGTAGAAGCACGGTGGGTAGGAAAAACTCCCTAGAAAGGCCGAAACCTAGGCAGAAACCTAGAGGAACCAGGCTATGAGGTGGCCAGCCCTCTTCTGGCTGTGCCGGGTGGAGATTATAAGAACATGACCAAGATGTTCATAGATGACCAGCAGGGTCAAATAATAATAATCACAGTGGTTGTAGAGGGTGTGTGCCACAGAAAGTATTTGACTCTAGCCACAAAATTAAGGAAATTAGAAGGGGGGGGGGGGGGATTTCGGCAAGACCATTTTATGCCTCCCAAAATCCCCCCCCCCCTTCTAATTTCCTTAATTTTGTGGCTAGAGTCAAATACTTTCTATACAACAAACTTCACGCCAGGATAGGCAACCAGACTTAAAGTTGTGTGTGTTATATTAAACATAGGTGGGAGTAAAATGTAGGCAAGCAATATCTGAGGTGTTTCCTTAAACGTGCTCCAAGGTGCCAATTTCAGTATGCACTGGTGGGGATATTTTAAGACCAACCGGAAACTGGGCTTAGTGGTAATGCGTTGGTTATTGCATGGAGTTCTTTCCACGGAAGTGCAGCCTATCCAGCCATGATGCACAAAAAGCACAAGAGATGTGGTTTTTGTGCCCGTAAACCTCGTATTTAGAAACATAAAAAACAAATAGCCTCCCCTCTGTGAAGGCAGTTTTTTTTGTCCTGGCCAATGCATTCGCTAACTAGTCAAGACTATCAATAAAGGGTTTGGCGCCTGAGACTGCTTTGAAAATAAGCTTAATTAAAAGATCAAGTTTGGCAACAGCAAAACAGTGAGCAGACATCACCGTTTTATCTATGTAGGCAATTACATTATTTTAGCCAGCTCCTGTTATTATTTCGGATGTGCGTTTTAAACATTTAAAAAAATACATGAAGGCTATGGAACGAGAGATTGGATAATCCGGTGATGCTCATATTTAGAAACATTTAAATTATTTTCCTTTAACAATTGCTTGTTTTCTGTTTGTTTGATTAGAAAACAAGCCCTTACAGTAGCCTATAACGAAAGCTGGTTCAACAGCAATGAGTCTTTCTTATCCTAGCCATGCATTACCCAAGTATCCTATCCATAAAATATTTCTAAATGGTCTACTTGTGAGGCTTCTGCATTATTCCCAATTCACATAGACCTACCTGCAGTACATACTCCATTCGGCTTGTACCCATCCCCATTTCCCAAGAGCGCCTCATGTCCGGTTAATATTCATTAAAGCCAGTTACACCAATGTTGACTGTCAACACTCCAAACATATGGAGCAAACACTGGATGTTATTATTATATATTTTTTTTTACAGTTGCTATCGCTTGTTACAGTATTTTATGTTACTTAATAAACTGTAGTATCAGTCCACAATGGACTAGGACGAGAATATTATGTGCCCCCAGCTGAATTGGAGTTAATCTACAAAATTTGAGACAAACTAGTGCAGTATTAAGTAGAGGTCGACCGATTATGATTTTTCAACGCCGATACCGATACCGATTTTATTGGAGTACCAAAAAAAGCCGATACCGATTAATCGGCCGATTTTTGTTTAATGTATTTGTAATAATGACAATTACAACAATACTGAATGAAAACTTATTTTAACTTAATACAATACATCAATAAAATCAATTTAGCCTCAAATAAATAATGAAACATGTTCAATTTGGCTTAAATAATGCAAAAACAAAGTGTTGGAGAAGAAAGTAAAAGTGCAATATGTGCCATGTAAGAAAGCTAACGTTTAAGTTCCTTGCTCAGAACATGAGAACATATGAAAGCTGGTGGTTCCTTTTAACATGAGTCTTCAATATTCCCAGGTAAGAAGTTTTAGGTTGTAGTTATTATAGGAATTATAGGACTATTTCTCTCTCTACGATTTGTATTTCATATACCTTTGACTATTGGTTGTTCTTAAAGGCACTTTAGTATTGCCAGTGTAACAGTATTGCTTCCATCCCTCTCCTCGCCGCTACCTGGGCTCGAACCAGGAACACATCGACAACAGCCACCCTCGAAGCAGCGTTACCCATGCAGAGCAAGGGGAACAACTACTCCAAGTCTCAGAGCGAGTGACGTTTGAAACGCTATTAGCGCGCACCCCGCTAACTAGCTAGCCATTTCACATCGGTTACACCAGCCTAATCTCGGGAGTTGATAGGCTTGAATTCATAAACAGCAGAGCTGCTGGCAAAACGCACAAAAGTGCTGTTTGAATGAATGCTTACGAGCCTGCTGGTGCCCACCATCGCTCAGTCAGACTGCTCTATCAAATCATAGACTTAATTATAACATAATAACACACAGAAATACGAGCCTTAGGTCATTAATATGGTCGAATATGGAAACTATCATCTCGAAAACAAAACATTTATTCTTTCAGTGAAATACGGAACCGTTCCGTGTTTTATCTAACGGATGGCATCCATCAGTCTAAATATTCCTGTTACTTTGCACAACCTTCAATGTTATGTCATAATTACGTAAAATTCTGTCAAATTAGTTCGCAATGAGCCAGGCGGCCCAAACTGTTGCATATACCCTGACTCTGCGTGCAATGAACGCAAGAGAAGTGACAGAATTTCACCTGGTTAATATTGCCTGCTAATCTGGATTTCTTTTAGCTAAATATGGAGGTTTAAAAATATATACTTCTGTGTATTGATTTTAAGAAAGGCATTGATGTTTATGGTTAGGTACACGTTGGAGCAACGACAGTCCTTTTTCACGAATGCGCACCGCATCGATTATATGCAACGCAGGACACGCTAGATAAACTTGTAATGTCATCAACGTTGTGTAGTTATAACTAGTGATTATGATAGATTTTTTTTTAATGAGATACGTTTAATGCTAGCTAGCAACTTACCTTGGCTTCTTACTGCATTCGCGTAACAGGCAGGCTCCTCGTGAGGCAGGTGGTTAGAGCGTTGGACTAGTTAACCGTAAGGTTGCAAGATTGAATCCCTGAGCTGACAAGGTAAAAATCTGTCGTTCTGCCCCTGAACAAGGCAGTTAACCCACCGTTCCTATGCCGTCATTGAAAATAAGAATGTGTTCTTAACTGACTTGCCAGTTAAATAAAGGTGTTAAAAACATTTTTTTTTCTTTTTCTGCAAAATCGGCGTCCAAAATTAACGATTTCCGATTGTTATGAGAACTTTAAATCGACCCTAATTAATCGGCCATTCCGATTAATCGGTCAACCTCTAGTATTAAGCCATGGAATGCCTTGATTGGTCAGTGAGTGTCCAAGCCCTTGTCACACCTAAAAGTTGATCATTCATCAAAACCCCAACATTTTGCGCCACCACCAGCTATTGTGCTCATAATAACGGCTGTGAAAATAATTTCTGACACACCCCCGGATCTATAGTGCTACTGTCAGGGCTTAGATTTACAATTGGGTTAGGTTTGTTAAAATATAGTACTTCATGTTCTATTCGGTTGACTGCTGTTTAATTTGTATCAAACACCACAGTAGCTTATGTGCCACTTGCTAGGCTGTACTATGTGTCATGAGTGCAGTAACCAGTAAACAGCATGGTGCCTGCTGCCTGACTTTACCTTCGCCGATCTAACTTGGCATGTCTCCAGCAGCAGTCACCTGCTCTGCTCCTCCTCTTCCTGCACCCCTTCCTCCCCCCCAGTGTCCTGGGCTGAGCTCCTGTCCTGACATGTGCCTTGATCGGCCCCAGCCCTCCCCCTTATCTCCTCTCTGCTATGGAGAGGGTGTGAGGTCACCCTGTTCAAGCACCTCTCATCCAACCATGCACAGATCCAGAGATAGGCATTTAGTAGTGGAGTATTGGTGTCTCTGATGGGTCTTTGGCATGGTTTGCTAACTACCTCTCTCAAAGAGTGCAGTGTATAAAGTCAGAACATCTGCTGTCTCAGCCACTGCCTGTCACCAAGGGAGTACCCCAAGGCTCAATCCTAGGCCCCACGCTCTTCTCAATTTACATCAACAACATAGCTCAGGCAGTAGGAAGCTCTCTCATCCATTTATATGCAGATGATACAGTCTTCTACTTAGCTGGCCCCTGGATTTTGTGTTAAATGCTCTACGACAAAGCTTTCTTAGTGTCCAACAAGCTTTCTCTACCCTTAACCTTGTTCTGAACACCTCAGCACATATCAAAGCTGCAGGCTAAAGTTAAATCTAGACTTGGTTTCCTCTATTGTAATCGCTCCTCTTTCACCCCAGCTGCCAAACTAACCCTGATTCAGATTGCCATCCTACCCATGCTAGATTACGGAGATATAATATATACAGTGGGGAGAACAAGTATTTGATACACTGCCGATTTTGCAGGTTTTCCTACTTACAAAGCATGTAGAGGTCTGTAATTTTTATCATAGGTACACTTCAACTGTGAGAGACGGAATCGAAAATCACATTGTATGATTTTTAAGTAATTCATTTGCATTTTATTGCATGACATAAGTATTTGATACATCAGAAAAGCAGAACTTAATATTTGGTACAGAGATCATACGTTTCCTGTAGTTCTTGACCACACTGCAGCAGGGATTTTGGCCCACTCCTCCATACAGACCTTCTCCAGATCCTTCAGGTTTCGGGGCTGTCGCTTGCCAATACGGACCAAAGATTATCTATTGGGTTCAGGTCTGGAGACTGGCTAGGCCACTCCAGGACCTGCATATCCTTGCTTCTGGGCCTGAGCTACAGGCAGTTAGATTAGGGTATGTCTTTAGGCGGAAATTGAGAAGAAGGGGGGGTACCCCAAATAAGTTAACTCACTTGCCTAGTTAAATATAGGTTAAATATAATAAAATAAATAGTGTACAGTGTAGTACACATGCAAATGAATGCTGACTGAGACATGTTTTATATGCTGATACTACTCTGCATATTACACTAATAAATAGGCCTACAGGGACTGGCTGTGGAAGACTATGGCTAGGCTTGGGAGTTTTACATATTTAGCATATATATTCACTTTCTGCTTGATTAAAAATAACTTTGCCTTGGCAGGCTTGATTAATAAGGACTTTCCCCATTTGTGAGGTGTGTCTTCGACTGACATGACTGTAAATCCTGTGTACATTAGTGTGTAGGCCCATCTTGTCTCAATATATCAGATTCATTAATCATCACCCTGCTTTGAATGTATGAAACCCCTGTCGCTGTTGAAGAGTGAACATGTGTGTCTCACTGTCTGGTAGGCTATTCCAGGTGTCAGGGAGGAAGACAGTGTACTAGAGAAGATGGGCTGCCTGGCTCTTCTATGCTGCTATATGGACTCACTGTGCTATCTGTTGTATGTATGTGATGTGGAAGGGGGGAAGGCAGTGGAGAACACTGGCTGCCTGGCCCTGCGCTAGGCTGTGATGTATGGGCTCACTGTATCATCTGTGTAGAGAACATGGGCTTTCTCCTAACTGCTATATGGACTCACTTTTTCATCTAGGGCAGTGGTTCCCAAACTTGTTAGTCCCGTACCCCTTCAAGCATTCAACCTCCAGCTGTGTACCCCCTCTAGCACCAGGGTCAGCGCACTCTCAAATGTTGTTTTTTGCCATCATTGTAAGCCTGCCACACACATACTATACAATATATTTATTAAACATAAGAATGAGTGTGAGTTTTTTTGTCACAACCCGGCTCGTGGGAAGTGACAAAGAGCTCTTATAGGACCAGGGCACAAATAATAATAATTCATAATTTTGCTGTTTTATTTAGCCATCTTACATATAAAACTTTATTTGTTCATCAAATTGTGAATAACTCACCACAGGTTATTGAGAAGGGTGTGCTTGAAAGGATGCACATAACTCTGCAGTTTTGGGTTGTATTGGAGAGAGTCTCAGTCTTGAATAATGTTCCACACAGTCTGCCTTTATTTAGTTTTAATGCTAGTGAGGGCCGAGAATCCACTCTCACATAGGTACGTGGTTGCAAAGAGAATCAGTGGCTTAACACCGCGATTTGCCAAGGCAGGATACTCTGAGCGCAGCCCAATCCAGAAATCTAGCAGTGGCTTCTGATTTTAAATTCAATTTTCACAGAACCGCTTGTTGCAATTTCGATGAGGCTCGCTTGTTCAGATATCGGTGGAATGGAGGCAGGGCATGAAAGGGATAATGAATCCAGTTGTTTGAGTCATCCGTTTCGGGAAAGTACCTGCGTAATTGTGCACCCAACTCACTAGGGTGCTTCGCTATATCACATTTGACATTGTCCATAAGATTGTTCATTTGCACACACAAAAATCATACAATGATGGAAAGACCTGTGTTGTACTTGTTAATGCAGACAGAGAAGAGCTCCAACTTCTTAATCATAGCCTCAATTTTGTCCCGCACATTGAATATCGTTGCGGAGAGTCCCTGTAATCCTAGATTCAGATCATTCAGGTGAGGAAAAAATATCACCCAGATACGCCAGTCGTGTGAGAAACTAGTCATCATGCAAGCAGTCAGACAAGTGAAATGCATAGAATTCACTGGCTTGTATGCGAAGCAGTAATTGTTTCAAAACATCTTCTCCCATGCCACTGATGCATCGTGAAACAGTGTTGTTTGATGAAGACGTTGTCTGTATAGTTTTTTTTGGGCCTTTCCCCCCATCATTGTCCCAGCCATATCTGGTAGCAGGAAAAATTAAGTCCTCCCCAATAGTATGAGGTTTGCATGTCCTAGTCACTCGGTAGCTCACCATATAAGACTCTTCTAGCCCCTTCTTATTAATGGTATCTGTTGCTTTTATACATGTCTTACTACTCGAAAGTCGTCTTCATTCTCGCTCCAAAAACTTCCGTGGCTTATTTTTCAAATTGGCATGTTTTGTTTCTAAATGTCTGCGCAAGAGTGACGGTTTCATCGAGTTGTGAGATAGTACTTTTGCACAGACAGTGGTTGCTCCTTTAAAAGTTGCTTCATGCTGCAGCACACTTTGCGGGGTGCTGCAGCATTCTGTGGCACGTTATCTAATTGTCAGGCATTTTTTCTGTTAATGTGAGTTAGAGCTAGTTTGACCACCAGAGGGCATCTTTGAGAAGCATTTGATAGTCTTCCATATTGGCATTACAAGAGAATTTAAAACCTTTTTTATAACAACATAGTATATGGGATTGATTTTAAGAAATTTGTCTTGATTAATTTCATTAATATTATGGTGTTTCTATTCCGAGAAAAACGAAACCCTCTGGGTTTCCGTTAGGATGGAATGGAAAATATGACGCTATACAGTGTGACGGTCGGGAGTAGGCTACAGCATAAGAGGATTGGGGGATTCTAAATTGTTTGCCTTCATTAGACAACTTTGTTCCAATATTTCTGTAAATCAGTGATATTAAAAGCATTTTGAAGATAAGCCACCTGCATTTGTTTATTAGGCTACTGTGCAGTCTGACAAGTAAACATAGCCTACAATACATACTGTAGTAAACATGGGAAAATTCCTTACATAAGGGAGAGCAGGCCATGTCTGTACTACAAAATGCAGGCACGCAGGAGACTGGGGTTCAAATCCCTGACGGGGAGGAAGGAGTAGGCTTTGTAAATAATAAACTGTTCTTAACTGCTTCCATATGTGTTATTTCATAGTTGTGATGTCTTCACTATTATTCTACAATGTAGAAAATAGTAAAACTAAAGAAAAATACTGGAATGAGTAGGTGTGTCCAAACTTTTGACTGGTATTTGCTTAATTAATTTGATTAATATTATGGTGTTTCTATTCCATGAAAAACCCTCTGGGTTTCTGTTAGGATGGAATGGAAAATATGGCGCTGTACAACGTGGTGGTCGGCAGTACATTACTGAGCTATTTCGCTAAAGAATCCCTGTGTCGTGCGGGCAGGGCACGCAGAAGACCGGGATTCAATTCCCCGATGGGGAGGAAGGAGTAGGCTGTCCTTGTAAATAAGAATATGTTCTTAACTGACTTGTCTAGTTAAATTCAATCTGGCGTGCCTGCGCTCAAAGTCAGAGCATTGTCAGTTTGTGAATTCAGACCGTTTCGCTCTTGGAGTGCACACTGGACGTTCAAGCCGAGGAGTAGTGTTGATTTGAGCATTCTGGCCTTACAACTGCAGTCAATCACCCAAGCTAACGTTGGCTAGCTTGCTAGCTACTTCCAGACACAAATGAGGCCACTCTGACCATTTTACTTGCCCTGTTAACCAGAGCGTTTGTGACGTTTACTGACACCAGCCATATTCAACGGGTGTATAAATTCATTATTCTGCTCTCTGGTACACTCAGAGGAGAGTGCTCTGAAATCGGAGTAGATAGCCAGAGCGGATTTACGAAAGCACCCAAATGTCCATTGAGAACGCACAACGACTATACCATTTAGCTAAGCTAAGAATGACGGGAATAATCAAGTCAATAAACATTGGGTAGTTAGCCTATAGTTAATATACTGTCAAGTTTGATGCATAACTACTAACGTTAGGTAGATAGCTAACATACCGGTACATACTGCTGTAATGATATGCTACATGGTTCGTAAGGACAGCATAGCTAACATTGTCAGCCAACATAATGTGTAAGGTAACTTGTTTGAAAAGTCATTACTTTATTACATTGAGTAGCAAGCTACCGCGAGGACGCGCTCTATCAACTCTGCGGCTTGAGCATGCTTTTGGTGCACAGTCGATAGCGCGCTGGACTTCGTGCAAGAAGGTTGAGGGTTCGAAACCTGCTCCCTACTTGTTTCATTTGAAGTCATGCACAATTATCAATTTATTATTTGGTTTATACACTGCTCAAAAAAATAAAGGGAACACTTAAACGTCCTTTGACTCTCTATGTCCCCTATCCTCCAGGCCGGCTCGGTCCTCCCCTCCTGCTCCGTGGCTCGACGACTCACTGCGAGCTCACAGAACAGGGCTCCGGGCAGCCGAGCGGAATGGAGGAAAACTCGCCTCCCTGCGGACCTGGCATCCTTTCACTCCCTCCTCTCTACATTCTCCTCTTCTGTCTCTGCTGCTAAAGCCACTTTCTACCACTCTAAATTCCAAGCATCTGCCTCTAACCCTAGGAAGCTCTTTGCCACCTTCTCCTCCCTCCTGAATCCTCCTCCCCCTCCTCCCCCCTCCTCCCTCTCTGCGGATGACTTCGTCAACCATTTTGAAAAGAAGGTCGACGACATCCGATCCTCGTTTGCTAAGTCAAACGACACCGCTGGTTCTGCTCACACTGCCCTACCCTGTGCTTTGACCTCTTTCTCCCCTCTCTCTCCAGATGAAATCTCGCGTCTTGTGACGGCCGGCCGCCCAACAACCTGCCCGCTTGACCCTATCCCCTCCTCTCTTCTCCAGACCATTTCCGGAGACCTTCTCCCTTACCTCACCTCGCTCATCAACTCATCCTTGACCGCTGGCTACGTCCCTTCCGTCTTCAAGAGAGCGAGAGTTGCACCCCTTCTGAAAAAACCTACACTCGATCCCTCCGATGTCAACAACTACAGACCAGTATCCCTTCTTTCTTTTCTCTCAAACTCTTGAACGTGCCGTCCTTGGCCAGCTCTCCTGCTATCTCTCTCAGAATGACCTTCTTGATCCAAATCAGTCAGGTTTCAAGACTAGTCATTCAACTGAGACTGCTCTTCTCTGTGTCACGGAGGCGCTCCGCACTGCTAAAGCTAACTCTCTCTCCTCTGCTCTCATCCTTCTAGACCTATCGGCTGCCTTTGATACTGTGAACCATCAGATCCTCCTCTCCACCCTCTCCGAGCTGGGCATCTACGGCACGGCTCACGCTTGGATTGCGTCCTACCTGACAGGTCGCTCCTACCAGGTGGCGTGGCGAGAATCTGTCTCCGCACCACGTGCTCTCACCACTGGTGTCCCCCAGGGCTCTGTTCTAGGCCCTCTCCTATTCTCGCTATACACCAAGTCACTTGGCTCTGTCATATCCTCACATGGTCTCTCCTATCATTGCTATGCAGACGACACACAATTAATCTTCTCCTTTCCCCCCTCTGATAACCAGGTGGCGAATCGCATCTCTGCATGTCTGGCAGACATATCAGTGTGGATGACGGATCACCACCTCAAGCTGAACCTCGGCAAGACGGAGCTGCTCTTCCTCCCGGGGAAGGACTGCCCGTTCCATGATCTCGCCATCACAGTTGACAACTCCATTGTGTCCTCCTCCCAGAGTGCTAAGAACCTTGGCGTGATCCTGGACAACACCCTGTCGTTCTCAACTCACATCAAGGCGGTGACCCGTTCCTGTAGGTTCATGCTCTACAACATTCGCAGAGTACGACCCTGCCTCACACAGGAAGCGGCGCAGGTCCTAATCCAGGCACTTGTCATCTCCCGTCTGGATTACTGCAACTCGCTGTTGGCTGGGCTCCCTGCCTGTGCCATTAAACCCCTACAACTCATCCAGAACGCCGCAGCCCGTCTGGTGTTCAACCTTCCCAAGTTCTCTCACGTCACCCCGCTCCTCCGCTCTCTCCACTGGCTTCCAGTTGAAGCTCGCATCCGCTACAGGACCATGGTGCTTGCCTACGGAGCTGTGAGGGGAACGGCACCTCCGTACCTTCAGGCTCTGATCAGGCCCTACACCCAAACAAGGGCACTGCGTTCATCCACCTCTGGCCTGCTCGCCTCCCTACCTCTGAGGAAGTACAGTTCCCTCTCAGCCCAGTCAAAACTGTTCGCTGCTCTGGCACCCCAATGGTGGAACAAACTCCCTCACGACGCCAGGTCAGCGGAGTCAATCACCACCTTCCGGAGACACCTGAAACCCCACCTCTTTAAGGAATACCTAGGATAGGATAAAGTAATCCTTCTAACCCCCCCTCCCCCTTAAAAGAGTTAGATGCACTATTGTAAAGTGGTTGTTCCACTGGATATCATAAGGTGAATGCACCAATTTGTAAGTCGCTCTGGATAAGAGCGTCTGCTAAATGACTTAAATGTAAATGTTAAACAACACAATGTAACTCCAAGTCAATCACACTTCTGTGAAATCAAACTGTCCACTTAGGAAGCAACACTGATTGACAATAAATTTCACATGCTGTTGTGCAAATGGAATAGACAAAAGGTGGAAATTATAGGCAATTAGTAAGACACCCCCAAAAAAGGAATGGTTCTGCAGGTGTTGACCACACACCACTTCTCAGTTCCTATGCTTCCTGGCTGATGTTTTGGTCACTTTTGAATGCTGGCGGTGCTTTCACTCTAGTGGTAGCATGAGACGGAGTCTACAACCCACACTAGTGGCTCAGGTAGTGCAGTTCATCCAGGATGGCACATCAATGCGAGCTGTGGCAAAAAGGTTTGCTGTGTCTGTCAGCGTAGTGTCCAGAGCATGGAGGCGCTACCAGGAGACAGGCCAGTACATCAGGAGACGTGGAGGAGGCCGTAGGAGGGCAACATCCCAGCGGCAGGACCGCTACCTCCGCCTTTGTGCAAGGAGGTGCACTGCCAGAGCCCTGCAAAATGACCTCCAGCAGGCCACAAATGTGCATGTGTCAGCATATGGTCTCACAAGGGGTCTGAGGATCTCATCTCGGTACCTAATGGCAGTCAGGCTACCTCTGGCGAGCACATGAAGGGCTGTGCGGCCCCACAAAGAAATGCCACCCCACACCATGACTGACCCACCGCCAAACCGGTCATGCTGGAGGATGTTGCAGGCAGCAGAACGTTCTCCACGGCGTCTCCAGACTCTGTCACGTCTGTCACATGTGCTCATGTGCTCAGTGTGAACCTGCTTTCATCTGTGAAGAGCACAGGGCGCCAGTGGCGAATTTGCCAATCTTGGTGTTCTCTGGCAAATGCCAAACGTCCTGCACGGTGTTGGGCTGTAAGCACAACCCCCACCTGTGGACGTCGGGCCCTCATACCACCCTCATGGAGTTTGTTTCTGACCGTTTGAGCAGACACATGCACATTTGTGGCCTGCTGGAGGTCATTTTGCAGGGCTCTGGCAGTGCACCTCCTTGCACAAAGGCGGAGGTAGCGGTCCTGCTGCTGGGTTGTTGCCCTCCTACGGCCTCCTCCACGTCTCCTGATGTACTGGCCTGTCTCCTGGTAGCACCTCCATGCTCTGGACACTACGCTGACAGACACAGCAAACTTTTTTTGCCACAGCTCGCATTGATGTGCCATCCTGGATGAACTGCACTACCTGAGCCACTTGTGTGTGTTGTAGACTCAGTCTCATGCTACCACTAGAGTGAAAGCACCGCCAGCATTCAAAAGTGACCAAAACATCAGCCAGGAAGCATAGGAACTGAGAAGTGGTGTGTGGTCACCACCTGCAGAACCATTCCTTTTTTGGGGGTGTCTTACTAATTGCCTATAATTTCCACCTTTTGTCTATTCCATTTGCACAACAGCATGTGAAATTTATTGTCAATCAGTGTTGCTTCCTAAGTGGACAGTTTGATTTCACAGAAGTGTGATTGACTTGGAGTTACATTGTGATGTTTAAGTGTTCCCTTTATTTTTTTGAGCAGTGTATTTCCCATTCATTGTCAGTTAGAGACACAGTAGTGCCTTGGGACCCAAAAGCATAATCAGTGCTCTAACTCCCCCTTGGTCGTTAGGGCAAATCTGGTCTGTGATAGGAGAGGGGTTTTTCACAACTAGCTCGGCTATTTAGACTATTCTTTAGTAAGGTTGAATAGTCTATTGTTCAGCTATTAGCCCCCCTCCCCAACTTGCAACAAATTGTTGTTACTCCCATCTTGTCCTTGCCCTCTTCCACGCGTCATTCTCCGCCTGAGTGGCTCGCTTGTGCCTGTGCTGGCAGGAAATGGCAGCATCTTCGATTGTGCGTCAAGAATTCTGCATAGCAAGTTTGTATGAAGGTCTGGTTATTCACGGGCAAGTTGTTATATGCTATGTAAGTACATTTGTGTCTTATTTTCAATCAAAAATAATTGTTCTGAAAGGAAAAACGAGGCTTCAAAGTTAAAAAAAAATATTGCAATCAAATATTTTGTAATAGAGCGCAAAATGTTATGCATTTATATATTTTGAGAACAAAACATTTATTTGAAAACAAAACTCCAATTTAATTTCGCTATCAACCACCCTCCATTTTGGCAATTTGAGTGTCGGTTTGGCTACAACCAATACTGTTCAACCTTTCTTACCAACACAAAGGAAGTCATAGCGGACACCTACGAAAGACTGTGTGATGATGGCATCTCAGGTAAGCAGCACTGGGCGTTCTTCCATCCAACTTCTATATAGCTAGTAGTTAGCTCCTACGATTCAGTGCCCGGTTCATAACATTCTACTATATTACATACATACATACATACATACATACATACATACATACATACATACATACATACATACATACATACATACATACCTTAGAATGATAAATCATGCAATTATTATTCTCAAGCTAACCAAAAACATTTTAGCTACGAATGCCTGTTCTCACCATTTTCAGTTGAATTCATCTAGCTTTCTTGCAACTCATAAGCAGGCCATGTCCTATTTGTTTCATAGTCGATATATTATCATATTTCATGACAGTGTAACGGTTAGCTTTTTTTTACAGAAGGATGAAAGAACACAATATGTCTGTCAGGGAATGCTATTCTGATATGTCAGATGAAGAGTTAGACCAGAAAGTCAGAGCCATTAGGCAAAGATGCCCCATGCAGGCTTTAGAATGGTCAAAGGAAGTATCCAAGCCATGGGCCATTGTGTACAATGGCGAAGAGTTAGGGAGTCTTTGCAGCGTGTAGATGGTGCAGGTATCATTGCCAGAATGATCCAGCTTCGTTGCATTGCTCGGCAAAGATACTCTGTGCCTGCTCCCCTGCCTCTCGTCCACATTGATACAAGTCATAAATTGATAACGTACTAAGATGTATAATATCTCCATAAAATCTAAGAAGTTATTTAAACTTTTTTTATTCGTAGTTATTCGTAGACAAATGTTCAATGATGTATTGGAGTTGATCGTCATCAACTGGTAATACATAAATAATGAAGCAGGTTAATACGTTAAACATTTCACTTTTAATTCCAATGCTTTTTTTTCAAGATACAACATTGTCATCTTTGGCGGTATAGATCGATTTTCAAGGAAGGTAAGTATATTATTTTGTATGCATATTTCCCATCACCTAATGAACAACCACAATACCAGTCTGGTGTTAAGCACAGGCTAACTCTTGTATAGATGTTCTATCTGGACACTGCGGCCAATAACAGCAGCAACTGCTTTTGGATACTTTATGGATGGAGTCTGCAGCAATGGATGGCCTTCAAGGTAAATATTGATATAGTAGAATGAAAAAAATTATTACTTGTATTATGCATATTGTAACATCTTGTGAGGAGTTAATTTCTGTATAAAAACCCTTGACATCTTCCTCATCAAACCTCGTAAGATTGCTTTCTGTGTTGTATTGACGTATCCTGAAAATGACATCTGCTCCTTTAGATCGAATGGTCATATGAAAACAATAACTGAGATATCTACAAAAAATAAGCGATTTTCTTTACTTTCAGAGTGTGTGCTGATCAAGGGGTCGGAAATGTAGATATTGCCAGATGTTCACTGTCCGAGGAACAGGTTGTGGAAGCTTTATTTCTGACAAAAGTGTCCATAACCAGAGGTAATTAAACTGTTCTGTTTTCTTTTTCTCTTTTCCTCTCTGCCTGTCTTGTTGTACATGGAACCTGTCTCACATGCATTAATTAAAAAAACCTTAAGATGTCAGCTGCTAATTTTAAGATTTACACCACATAAACATTGTAATTGTCACTGGACTATCAAGCCCCTGTTGCTGCCAAATTTATTGCCACTAATACAGATTTGTTTCTCTTGAGCATTCCAGATTCAGCAGCCGGAGGACCTGCTTTATTGTAAACAAAGAGATTTTCAAAAAAATGGATCTACATGCGCACAAAATAAAAAATGTTTTGCATTTCACCTCCTGATGATTATGATGACTGACCGTGTTAGAATAAAAAAAAAGAAGCCTATTCATGCGCTCTATCTCTATCCGTCTGTCTCTTGTCTACAGGTATGTTTTGATGTGAGAGAGGAAGCCAGTCCCGTCATCGCCACCTTACCCACTCTTAAGATTCGGGCCGACTGGGAGCCCAAGGCTGATTAGGAGACACCGCTAGAGACACTGTGGAATTGTGATGAACTGAGAGAATATTAGGGTAGCACTGTAATTCATTAATCATATGCTGTCTTCCCTGCTCCTCTGTTTTATCTCTTTCCTTTTCTGTCTTCTACACCTCTCTCCCCACCTTTCTTCCTCTTTTTTTATAATGCACACCATATGTGCATTGAAGTACAGATTGAAATTGTATTTAGAATATTACAATAATAATATTTATAATTAATGTATTATGTATTTATAACACCTGGATAATGAACTTTCAATAAAGCATTTCACATTCTCCACTGGTTGAAATTAAGTATCTCATTAGAATAATACACCTATTCTGTGTCCTCAGATTAATGCAGGATTACATCACTCTTACAAGTTACAATGTGTAATCATTGATGTCCCAGGAGCAGGAATGGTAAACACTGTTGAATTGTATAATTGTAATACATACATGTATACACAGCATCATTCAAAGAATGGAGTTTTATACACCTGGTATTGGATATGACTGAAAAAAAATGTCTCACAGAGATTCATACCTGAACCGCACCTTTATTTGCCAAAGAAGAGTACATGATCAGTGAATATATTCAATGTACAGGCTACAATGTGGGCATCTCATGCGTGGGAATAACTACAGTACATGTATATAGGACTTGCATCCTTGGCACAATAAAGTTATTATATTCTACTCAATCCATAGGCTTCCTTAATGCCATTCAGATTTGAAGTCGATACAACAACTATGATAGCTGAGGTTCATAGATAGGTTCTGAACTAATATTCATACCAACATTTTTAGGGTCCATACACAGATCGGCTACATACTGTAGCTAGCTACACATCCATAGGCATACAGTTATTTTTTATTCTCCACTACACAATAAGCAAATAAATAGTTAGCTAGCTATGTTACTTCAGCTGCATTGCATGGCAAATGTAAGCAAGGCATGCCAACACAATTGTACATTCAATTTGCAGTAAATGCTTTAACTAGCTAGAATCTTTTCATCCACTGTTTCACAAGACGACAGCCTGGTTTGCTGGTTTTCTCAGGAGTCCCTAAAACAATAAACAACACGAATTACAAATCCATACTAATGTCATAACACTAGCTAGCTAGTGTTAGCTAGTCAGCTAACTTGCTAAATAGCGATTTTCATAAATTAACTTTATGACAAAAAAATGCACAATTGTTTTTCTCTACATTAACTAACATATTCCTCTCAATTGTAAATGTTTTGCTTGACTCATTATGACGTTATAACTGCTTACATTTGCTTCCACTGTAATGTTTTGTCAGCCATCTTTGCTGAAGAAAGTCACCAGGGACTCATGGCCCGCGTCAAATTAGTCATTGGAACCTCTCGATATGATTGGTCATATAAAAACCTTGGGACTCAAATGCATAATGAGTGCTCTAACTCCCCCTTGCGGTGGTCTGGAGCAATGAAGCTGTGACGCTGGGGACTTTTAAGTCCCGCGGTGTAAGCTTGCCACTTTTAAAGGAGGAACTACTGTATAACACACTGGCTGAGGAAAGGCACTACTCCCAATATAAGTGAACCCCAAATCAATGTAGTTCTCATCATATTTGCGCCTCGTCGATGGTCCAATGTCCCTGTCTGTTGTTCGGTGCTTTCCCCGGTAAGGGGGCAGTAGCTCTTTGGCTGCATCAGATTCACAACTGTCAGTGTCCATGCTAGGTGAGCTAACAACAAATGTAGAATTACTGATGCTACCATTGGATGTGCCCGTGGAAGCAGAACAACTTGTGTCGTTGACAGGTGCCAGTGTAGTACTGCTGGTAGTAGCAGTTGGACGCGGCCCTTACTTTTTTTTAACCATCCATTTTCAAGCAAACGGAATGAGCAGCAGCTACGTTTGGCTATTAGTGGAATTCATTGTGTTGTTATTTCGCTGAACACTAGATGGTTTAGTTTTATCTTTGGCAGTGAAACGAGAATACTCATTTAAAAAAATTTTAATCACATTTTTTGGGGGCGTATCCCTGATGGCATTGCGCGAACCCCTGGGGGTACGTGTACCCCAGTTTGGGAATACCTGGTCTAGGGAATCCTAATGAATTCCTCTAGCCTGGCTGTACACTCCGGTCATTTATATTTCCACAGTCTCTAGCTGCCAGACACAGACCGACCAGTCAGATAGGCCTAGTACATCCTTACAGCCCTGTACTGTACTAGGCTGTATATATAGGTCAAGTAGAAGGCAGTTATTTCTGCTGGGGCCTGGCACGAGGGACCGCCCTCCATTTTAAACTTAGCTGAGACTTTCACTGACTGGCTGTGAAGTTAGAGGACATGATGAAGGGATCCCATGACTCTGACTCATTCACAAGCGATTCAGGGTTTGTTCTTCAATGAGCCTACAATAACATTATCCGTAATGATACTATTAAAGTACTGTAATGTAGATTAGGCAGTAGCATTGTATTGGTACAACATTTTAAACTGAGACCTAACTGAAAGTGAATGAGTGATAAACTAGGTTGAGTTGTAGTGTAGCAGGTCCGCTTCTCTTTCCCTGTCTTATTGTGTGTTGGATGGAAGTTAATAACACATGTACCTCCTGTTTAAAAGTGCTGAGTTCTGCAGTCAGCCAGAAGGGCCTGATTACTGCTGCCAGCCGGGGTGTGTCCTTCCTGTCAGTTCAGGGCTGCCTCTGTCAGTCGGCCTCCACGTTGCCACGGTTACTAGAAACAAAGACGACGTTACACGGGGGTAAAATAAGTTACATCCGATAAATGTAATAATGGCACCATAGGAGATGGCTGCCGCTTTACGGTCTCCTAACCAATTGTGCTATTGTGTGTTTTTTCGCTTTATTTGTAACTTATTTTGTACATGTTTCTGCCACCGTCTCTTATGAACGAAAAGAGCTTCTAGATATCAGGACAGCGATTACTCACCTCATACTGGAAGAATATTTTTTCTTTAATGAGTCGGACGTGAAGGATTTACTTCAGACACCCGACAAGGCTCAAATCCCCGTGATTCAGATGAGATGGAGATATCGGGGACGTACGTCGGGGTATGGATCTGACGGCGAGTGGGTAATCTGCCTCTACCATCAGTACTATTAGCCAACGTACAATCATTGGATAACAAAATAGACAAACTACAATCACAATATCCTACCAACGGGACATTAAAATAATAATATCTTATGTTTCACAGAGTCGTGGCTGAACGACAACATCAATAACATACAGCTGGTGGGTTTTACGCTGCATCGGCAAGATAGAACAGCCGCCTCCGGTATGGCAAGGGGTGGTGGTCTGTGTATATTTGTAAACAGCTGGTGCATGAAATCTAATAGTCAGGAAGTCTTAAGGTTTTGCTCGCCTGAGGTAGAGTATCTCATGATAAGCTGTAGACCACACTATTTACCAAGCAAGTTATCTATATTCTTCGTAGCTGTCTATTTACCACCACAAACCGATGCTGGCACTAAGACCGCACTCAATAAGCTGTATACGGCTATAAGCAAACAGGAAAACGCTCATCCAGAGGCGGCGCTCATAGTGGCCGGGGACTTTAATGCAGGGAAACTCATCCGTTTTACCAAATTTCTACCAGCATGTTAAATGTGCAACCAGAGGGGGAAAAAACTCTAGACCACCTTTACTCCACACACAGAGACGTGTACAAAGCTCTCCATTTGGCAAATCTGACCATAATTCTATCCTGCTGATTCCTGCTTAAAGTAATACAAAAAAATCAAGAAGGAAACACCAGTGACACGGTCAGATGACACAGATGCTTAGTTACAGGACTATTTTACTAGCACAGACTGGAATATGTTCCGGGATTCTTCCGATGGCATTGAGGAGTACAATACATCAGTCACTGGCATCATCAATAAGTGCATTGATGACGTCGTCCCAACAGTGGCTGTACGTACATACCCCAACCAGTCAAATAAAATTTGATTTGAAAAGAACTCTACTTCTGCCCTAGCCCCCGAGTCAGTGGAGTTTTACCTTGACATTAGGCCTACATGTCCCAGCAGTATAGCCTAGGCCCAGCTGACCGTAGCCCGTAGCTGACTGTGATGCCCCACAGCAATACATCTGCTCTAATCAATTTATTATGGAGCTTGTGTGTGTCAGTGTTTCTCATGTATCACTTTGGTAATAATCAACTAACCTAATGGAGTTATTCGTTTTCTGCTGTAGATAAGTTATAATTTAACTGTGGCCAAGTGTGCATGAAAACAGATGCATGTTAATCAATATACGCAACAGTAATGAAACATTTGTTTTGTGTCATTTTCACCATTTGGATTTAAAATTCTCTATCCCGAATCCCATTCGTTTGACTGGCAGCTAGTCAAACAGTAATATGCACAGTTTAGTGAAATAGTGTTTGTGTTTGTTTATGTTGCGCTGACATGTTTGCTTGAGACATTCACATGAAGCTGCGAAAGATGTGACTGAAATCCCCCGAGGCAGGACAGAGAAGAGAGGGGGGATGGGGAGGGGTAAAGATATGACAAAGTGGGTCGGGTGACATGCAGAGGCTTTGGAAATAGACTTAAGACTGGCTTACTGCTCTGCCTTAACAGGGACAGTTGTTTCTTATCTCTGTGTGCTGACTGTATGATGAATTGATTCCTGTTGTTCTTTTCTTCTGTCTGTCTGTCATGTGCGGGTAGTGTGCTCAGTTTTTGAATGGAAATGTCTGTCTTTAGGGCTCAGACACACCAGTAGCATTTGCTGGCCGAGAGTACTTAGCACCTCTGAACGTAATTTGCGAACCGAGTGGGCACCGATTTCATGATGTGGAATCATGTTTGGCAGTCAGCCAACAAGTCTGCAGTGGGTGGTCCCTAAAACACAGAGCGCTGAACAATCGGCAGAAGAACGCTAGATCCACATTCAGTGCGATGTGTGTGAGCCTTTACTCAGAAACCAAGCTGTAGTAGCAAAGTGTCATGTCAAGCCTGCACATTACCCATAAGCACTCAATTACGTTGCGCCGGATGTCATGCATTTCAAATGGGGACGTCCACAACCGAGTGGAATTGCAATGCCCCCTTGCGTTTGAAGGATCCGTTGCGAGACGGACTCCATATATTTCCCCAAAAATTTTTACGTTGTCTTCAGTCCAGCCAGAGTCTGTCGAAGAACAGGAAGTTACCAAACCACAGAAGAAGATGTAAATGTGGTTTTCGGTGAAGGCTTAATGGGATAGCTAGCAACTTGTTAACAATTACCCATTGCTACAAGTGAGTACTATATTAATAGTAGTATTAAATAATACACTTTGGTTGTTAAGCCAATTACATTATAACTGTTGCCTCACTTGTTTTCTCCCTAATATCCAATTGGTAGTTAAAGTCTTTACCCATCGCTGCAACTCCTGTACGGACTCGGGAGAGGCTAAGGTTGAGAGCCATGCGTCCTCCGAAACACGACCCTGCCAAGCTGCGCGGCTTCTTGATACACTGTTCACTTAACCCGGAAGCCAGCCGTACCAATGTGTCACAGGAAACACCGTACAACTGGCGACCGAAGCCAGTTTGCAGGCGCCCGGCCCGCAACAAGGAGTCGCTAGAGCGCGATGGGACAAGGACATCCAGGCCGGCCAAACCTTCCCCTAACCTGGACGACACTGGGCCAATTGTGCGCTGTCTCACTGTTCTCCCGGTCATGGCTGGCTGTTACACAGCCTGGGATCGAACCCAGGGCTGTAGTGACGCTTCAAGCACTGCATTGCCTTAGACCTCTGCGCCACTCAGGAGGCCGTGATGTTTGTTTTTGATGATAATTATTAGATATAGGTCGTTAGCTACAGTGGTATCTTCAACCTAGGCTAGCTTTTAGGTAGCTAGCGGGACTTGCTTTAAAGTTAGAGAAAAAAGTGGAGGAAAAATAAACAAAACATGTTTTAATATCACCTGAAACAATCTATTATATATCATGTCTTGAATAAAAAGGTTGTATTTTGCAATCTCCCAATATAAATGCGATCTCTGACGAGACATGGGCTCACCTCCATCTTGTTTTACAAACACTACACTTGTTCGTTCAGTAGCGGGGCAAGAATTTGTGATGATGTACGGCCTAATGAAATGCGTCACAATGTAAACCGGGCATCAATTTTACAGCAGTTACAGTTCATGTGTTTACCTGTATACCCAGAACAAAATGTTTTGCATAATTGTGTCAGATGTTCGATTAAATTCTTCGGGAAGATGTGTTAGAAAATGTACTAATGAGACTAGTGAAGTCTCCACCCCTCTAAACGGAAACATTTCTGCCAGTTTGGGACAAGTCAATGGGCTAAATGTCCCCTTGAAATGATCAGTGACAAAATCAGCGTACTGGAACAAAGTTCCTTAGTCTTGCATCACACAGTCGGTCGACAGATGCTACAACCATTTATGTTATGTGCATGTGTCAACAAGACATTACCTGTACTGGGGTGGGGTGAGGGTTGTCATGGTAACCAGCTACGCTTGGCTGTGGCCATGCCTGGAGGGAGGGAGGGGTAGAGTGGAGAGAGAAAGATGTGTCTCAGTAGGCTATGCTACACAGAAGCAGGAAGGACAGGGCTTGGTCCCTTCCTTGACAAGGCCTTCACAACAGTGTGAAGGGAGTTGTTACAGTATGTTACAGGTTGCAGTTAATTTTCCAGATCCAATTTATCATCATTACAGTGACTCTGTACATAGCCGCTGGAAGTAGTTTGGGGTGGGGGTGCTGTGTTTGTTTTGCTCTAAAATGCTATTTGGAGAACAGCAAAAACACAACCAAAAAAGGTCCCCCAGAGAGTATCACAGTAGTATTAGGTTTACAGTATATTAGGTTTAAAGGTCTGTGGAATGGTGTGTACAATGTACTACTCAACCTCGTCATACAGAGGAACTTGTGGAACAGTGCATACAATGCAACATGAAATAGATGCATAATACTCGCTATCAAGGCCGACATCAAATACCGACGTCAATGTAAAAGTAACCAGAGCATAAAACAGCTGACTGCAAATGCAAACTATGCCAGATAAATCCTACACATGCATTGAAATAAGGCATACATCAAAAGGAATGACTAAGGCCTACAATTGACAACGACAAGACAAACAAACTCGACCAAGGAATGAAGACAAATCTACACATTAAGGCCGCACCCGTGATTCAGTACCGCAGAATGGACAGCGCCTCGGTACAGGTAGGCATAGTGGAGCTCCGTGGGGTGTGGCTGAATGGACAGTGTCTCTGTCTAGTACCCAGCAAGAATTAGGCTATTCAGTTTGTGGGCAATTAGACATTTTCTGGGCACAGTTGAGTAGCCTACAATGTTTCATATGAAAATCCTGACTGCACACATCTTTAGAAATGGTAGGATCAATTGTAAGTTGCAGACCCCCTGCTATATGAAGTCACCCTTGTGGAACGGTGCATACAGTGTACTATGACAAGTGTAATTGTCTCGTGCGCTTCCCACCAAAATTGTTGTTCTGCATTCAGAGAATTTCATTATAATGTGTGCTCCCAGTTCATTTTTGTATTTTCCTGTCTGCATTATTCACTAGAAAAGGGAAACATTATGAGAATATTGAAACATTGTATAAAGGAACAAGGCGGCTCAGAGAATATTGAAACATTTGTATCAACAAGACCACTCCGAGAATATTAATATTGCAACATAGTAGCCAACGCAGAGGCAGTTTGTCTCTTTCTGATAGTATTGTGTTACCTACACAGCATCTGGGCGCTCACTATATACAAAAAAGCCCTACATCCACACTATAGCTAAATTATGTTTAATGACATTTTGCCAGCAAGATTGATCTGTTAGAATATCTCATTTTAATTCAGGAAGATGGACAAGCGAGACTAAGAGGTGGAAATGCATTATACCAGAGGCAGGTATACTACAGTGGCAAGAAAAAGTATGTGAACCCTTTGAAATACCTGGAATTCTGCATAAATTAGTCATAAAATCTGATCTTCATCTAAGTCACAACAATAGACAAACACAGTCTGCTTAAACTAATAACACACAAACAATTATACGTTGTCATGTCTTTATTGAACACACCGTGTAAACATTCACAGTGCAAGGTAGGAAAAGTATGTGAAACCTTGGATTTATAACTGGTTGACCCTCCTTTGGCAACAATAACCTCAAACAAATGTTTTCTGTAGTTGCGGATCAGACCTGCACGACAGTCAGGAGGAATTTTGGACCATACCTCTTTACAAAACTGTTTCAGTTCAGCGATATTCTTGGGATGTCTGGTGTGAACTGCTCTCTTGAGGTCATGCCACAGCATCTCAATCGGGTTGAGGTCAGGACTCTGACTGGGCCACTTAGGGAGGCATTTCTTCTGTTGAAGCCATTCTGTTGTTGATTTACTTCTGTGTTTGGGGTCGTTGTCCTGTTGCGCTTCAATTGGCGTACAGATCGCCTAACATTCTCCTGCAAAATGTCTTGATAAACCTGGGAATAAATTTTTCCATCGATGATAGCAAGCTGTCCAGGACTTGAGGCAGCAAAGCAGCCCCAAACCATGATGCTCCCTCCACCATACTTTACAGTTGGGATGAGGTTTTGATGTTGGCGTATTGTGCCTTTTTCTCTCCACATGTTCCACAGTGTTGTGTGTTCCTTCCAAACAACTCAACTGTAGTTTCATCTGTCCACAGAATATTTTGCCAGTTGCACTGTGGAACATCCAGGTGCACTTTTGCAAACTTCAGACGTGCAGCAATGTTTTTTTTAGACAGCAGTGGCTTTTTCCATGGTGTCCTCCCATGAACACCATTCTTGTTTAGTGTTTTACATATCGTAGACTCGTCAACAGAGATGTTAGCATGTTCCAGAGATTTCTGTAAGTCTTTAGCTGACACTCTAGAATTCTTCTTAACCTCATTGAGCATTCTGCGCTGTGCTCTTGCAGCCATAATTGCAGGACGGCCACTCCTAGGGAGAGTAGCAACAGTGCTGAACTTTCTCAATTTTCAGACAATTTGTCTTGCTGTGGACTGATGAGCATCAAGGCTTTTAGAGATACTTTTGTAACCCTTTCCAGCTTTATGCAAGTCAACAATTCTTTATCTTAGGTCTTCTGAGATCTTTTTTGTTCTAGGCATGGTTCACATCAGGCAATGCTTCTTGTGAATAGCAAACTCAAATTCTGTGAATGTTTTCTATAGGGCAAGGCAGCTCTAACCAACATCTCCAATCTCGTCTCATTGATTAAACTCCAGGTTAGCTGACTCCTGACTCCAATTAGCTTTTGGAGAAGTCATTAGCCTAGGGGTTCACATACTTTTTCCAACCTACACTGTGAATGTTTAAATGATGTATTCAATATAGACAAGAAAAATACAATAATGTGTGTTATTAGTTTAACCTCTCTTGGGCACGTGAGACGGTAGCGTCACACCTCGTCACACCTCTTCAACAACAAAAAATCATTACAAACAGTAGCCAGCCAAGTAGAACAGTTATACATGTCAGAAATAGAGATAAAATTCATCCCTTACCTTTGATGATCTTCATATGGTTGCACTCAGCAGACATTCATTTACTCAATAAATGTTCCTTTTGTTCGATAAAGTCTCTTTCTATCCAAAAACCTCACTCGTTTCTTCAGTAATCCACAGGCTAAAACGCAGTCAAAACAGGAAGAACAGGAAGAAAAAATCCAAATTGTATCCGTAAAGTTCATAGAAACATGTCAAATGATGTTTATATTCAAGCCTCAGGTTGTTTTTAGCCTAAATAATCGATAATATTTCAACCGGACAATAACGTCATCAATTTAAAAGGTAAACAAGAAAGGCACTCGGTCTCGCGCATGAAAAAGCTCTGTGACGCTTTAGGGTCCACTCATTCCGACTGCTCTTACTTCTTCATTTTTCAGAATACAAGCCTGAAACAATTTCTAAAGACTGTTGACATCTAGTGGAAGGCATAGAAACTGCAATTTGAGTCCTAAGTCAATGGATACTGTAATGGCATTGAATATAAAACTACAAAATAAAAATAAAAACTACTTCCTGAATGGATTTTCCTCAGGTTTTCGCCTGCCAAATCAGTTCTGTTATACTCACAGAAACTATTTTAACAGTTGTGGAAACTTTAGAGTGTTTTCTATCCAAATCTACCGGTTATATGCATATCATATCTTCTGGGCCCGAGAAGCAGGCAGTTTAATTTGGGCATGCATTTCATCCAAAATTCCGAATGCTGCCCCCTACCCTAGTGAAGTTAAGCAAACTGTCTCTTGTTGTGACTGCAGATCAGATTTGATGACCAATTTATGCAGAAATCAAATAAAATTGTATTAGTCACATGCGCCGAATACAACAGGTGTAGACCATACTTACTTACGAGCCCCTAACCAACAATGCAGTTTCAAAAAAATAAAAGTAACTAAAAGTAATTAAAGAGCAGCAGTAAAATAACAATAGCGAGACTATATACAGGGGGGTACCGATACAGAGTCAATGTGCGGGGACACTAGTTAGTTGAGGAAGTATGTACATGTAGGTAGAGTTATTAAAGTGACTATGCATAGATGACAACAGAGAGTAGCAGTTGTTTAAAGAGGGGGTGAGGGGGGGCACTGCAAATAGTCTGGGTAGCCAGTTGACTAGATGTTCAGGAGTCTTATGGCTTGGGGGTAGAAGCTGTTTAGAAGCCTCTTGGACCTAGACTTGGCACTCCGGTACCGCTTGCCGTGAGGTAGCAGAGAGAACAGTCCATGACTAGGGTGGCTGGAGTCTGTCAATTTTAGGGCCTTCCTCTGACACCGCCTGGTATAGAGGTCCTGGATGGCAAGAAGCTTGGCCCCAGTGATGTACTGGGCCGTACGCACTACCCTCTGTAGTGCCTTGCAGTCGGATGCCGAGCAGTTGCCATACCAGGCAGTGATGCAACCAGTCAGGATGCTCTCAATGGTGCAGCTGTAGAACCTTTTGAGGATCTCAGGACCCATGCCAAATCTTTTCAGTCTCTTGAGGTGGAATAGGTTTTGTTGTGCCCTCTTCACGACTGTCTTGGTGTGCTTGGACCATGTTAGTTTGTTGGTGATGTGGACACGAAAGGAACTTGAAGCTCTCAACCTGCTCCACTGCAGCCCCGTCGATGAGAATGGGGGCGTGCTCGGTCCTCCATTTCCTGTAGTCCACAATCATCTCCTTTGTCTTGATCAGGTTGAGGGAGAGGTTGTTGTTCTGGCTCCACACGTTCAGGTGTCTGACCACCTCCCTATAGGCTGTCTCTTCGTTGTCGGTGATCAGGCCTACTACTGTTGTGTCAACGGCAAATGTATTGATGGTGTTGGAGTCGTGCCTGGCCGTGCATTCATGAGTGAACAGGAAGTACAGGAGGGGACTGAGCACGTACCCCTGGGGGCCCCTGTGTTGAGGATCAGCGTGGCGGATGTGTTGTTACCTACCCTTACCACCTGGGGGCGGCCCCTCAGGAAGTCCAGGATCCAGTTGCAGAGGGAGGTGTTTAGTCCCAGGGTCCTTAGCTTATTGATGGGCATTGAGGGCACTATGGTGTTGAACACTGATCTGTAGTCAATGAATAGCATTCTCACATAGGTGTTCCTTTTGTCAAGGTGGGAAAGGACAGTGTGGAGTGCAATAGAGATTGCATCATCTGTGGATCTGTTGGGGCTGTATGTACTTCCAAAGGGTTCACATACTTTTCTTGCCACTGTACATGTAGGGATGATGACGTAGGCCTACAGCAAGAAGTTAAAAAAAGTTAGGTAATCATTCATTGTTTGCATTCTCAATTATCATTCTGTCACTGCATGGGAATGCACATTTGTTATAGCCTAAAATTGTTATTGTCTTTGAAGCCAAAAACAAGACATGTATTTTGGGGAAATGTTCTAAATAGCAAGTTGTTCAGTTTATTTTCATACCAATAGGCTTAGGTTGCAGTAGCTCATTGGGTGAATAAATTAAAATAACAATTAGGCTCACAGCTATCACAACCTATATTTTAATAGCAAATTAAACAGCGTTTGGTTTTGAATGGTCACCAAAAAGGAGGGCTCCCCACTTCCCAGTTAAATTAACCCCTGGCTAGTTCAAATGCTGACATCAAATTCAAAGCAATTGGCACACTGCCTAAACCTCTAAACCAGTAAATCAAATGGAACTGTCTCTGCCCTCTAAAAGTGACAGAAAAGGGGCACAGGCTGGCAGCAATGCTCCGCATGGTCCTAAAGTCAGCCAATACGGTAAACAGCCATTGAATCTTAAATCGTGATTGGAATTTTTTTTGTATACTTTTTGTTGTTGTTGCCTACCCACATGACGCCCTTGCTGGGGGAGGAGGGCGGGGGAGCTGAGACAATGTGTTGTTGGGGGGGTGGGGCTATGATGCTGTATGAGGGTATGACTCTGTATGAGAGTAGTTGTTGAAACATTTGGAGATTACTTCACTTGTGCTTGGTCAATGTGTGTAGGAGAGTTGCCTAAAAAAAAAAGTTTAATCAACTATTTCCATGACTCTTTCTATTGATAACTCCCAGTTTGACACTGCTATAAGAATTTCTGAAACTGTTCTCACTGAAGCTCAAAGGCCATGATTGTTAATATATATGGCAGACGATATGTTATTAAACAGCCTTGTCAAGGGATATCAGTTGGCCAGAGCATATTATAATTTCACCCACTGAACTAGTTTGACATAATGTCTCTTGGCACTAAAAGTCACCTGACAGCAACTGCACAGTGTTCTGTGTATGCAAAGCTATTGCCCTGCCCTAAAGGTGTCTGTCTCTTTCTGAGGTTTTCTATGAGTTAGGCTGTCCTTAAGAGGGATTTATCGTATTTCAAAATGACACCCAACAGTAGTAGGCATGATGGCTTCATATCATCATACAGATTTTCATATCATCATACCGTCTTTCATCCCGGGATTTACAGTATTACCAGCATAGCATACAAGGGGGTGCTAAAAAGGCAAGAAATGCCCATTGGGCCTAGATTACCAGAATGCTAACACAATTAGAACAAACTAATAGCGAAATCACAAATGCTAACGAGCAAAAGCGAAAATAAACAAAATTGCAAAGACAGGCAAATCCAGTTTATATAGTTATACGAGCATAGCCAGTAGCTACCGAATGTCATTTTCAGAGAACTTCAGAGAAATAGTTTTGATGGTATTGAAAAACCATCCTGTGTCTTTTTCCAGATACCACAGTATACGGTATATACAATATACCGCCCAAGCCTTGTAGACTGTTGACTGGGGCTTGTTTGTAGTACTGTGTGTAATATCAGTATTGTTTGTTTGTGTTTTACTCACTGTCTAACTGGTGTGCCCTCTGTGTCCACAGGTGGTGTCAGTGAGTGTTTTGAGCATAGTGACGGTGTGTGTGTGTGTGTGTGTGTGTGTGACGGTGTGTGTGTATGTGACGGTGTGTGTGTGTGAGACAGAGACCAGCGATGGCTGCCAGTAAGAATAAGACCCAGAGTTCTCTGGCCCTGCACAAGGTCATCATGGTGGGCAGTGGTGGTGTGGGCAAGTCTGCACTCACACTGCAGTTCATGTACGACGAGGTGAGAACATGCGCACACACACACTTAGCTCAACTCATTGCATAGCTACAGCAGTATTGACACTGTTCATGCTCACACAAACTGAGCATTCCATGTTTGCTAGTCTGTCATACATCATTGTTACATTGTGTTGAACCCTGTTATCTAACTTGACAAGAATTAAATAAAAATTCACATTACCCAAAGTTCAACTGTTTCCCGTTAAGTACTGTGACACAATGACTGTGTGGTTGAGGTGTTCGTCTTGGTCCTCTGTCCAGTTTGTGGAGACACCAAGGCAGACAGCTACATACTATCTGCCTAACGTAGTCTTGTCTGCTGGAGACATTCTGACGGTTCTGTGGTTTCCTCCTCCTAGTTCGTAGAGGACTACGAGCCCACCAAGGCAGACAGCTACAGGAAGAAGGTAGTGCTGGATGGAGAGGAGGTCCAGATCGATATCCTGGACACGGCTGGACAGGAGGACTATGCTGCTATCAGAGACAACTACTTCAGGAGTGGAGAGGGCTTCCTGCTAGTCTTCTCCATCACAGAACACGAGTCTTTCACAGCCACTGCAGAGTTCAGGTTGGTGATCCTTCATTAGTTAGCATGTATGGCAGTGATGACAGTCATATGGCGGTGAGTCAGATTGGAGAGTCACAATGATGACAGTAACGATAGAAGACCCAAGCTGTGATTAGTGTGTGTGTGTTTGCCTGTGTTTCTATGATTTCCTACTTGCAAGAAGAGGTACATGCATCTAGGACCTGTGTACCTTAAATGCTTGTTTGTGGATCTACAATCCTAATAAGTCTTTATAATGTGTTTTCTAGGGAGCAGATCCTGCGTGTGAAAGCGGAAGAGGATAAGATTCCTCTGTTGGTGGTGGGGAACAAGTCTGACTTGGAGGACCGCAGACAGGTGTCTGTAGACGAGGCCCGAGCCAAGGCAGAGGAGTGGGGGGTGCAGTACGTGGAGACATCAGCCAAGACGCGAGCCAACGTCGACAAGGTACAGTCACTGTGTGTGTATGGGTGTGTTTATAATTACATATTGCAGACAATTCTCTTCTATATGTAATTTTCAAGGTGGTCAAGTGATTCAGAAATAGTGGTGGACTATCACTTGAGTAATTGTCTGTTCAGGTAAATGTGTGTGGTAACATGGTTCCTTTTCATTCTCAAGGTATTCTTTGACCTGATGCGGGAGGTGCGGGGAAAGAAGATGTCGGAAAACAAGGACAAAAACGGCAAGGGGAAGCACAAGAATAAGAACAAGAAGAGTTTCAAAGAGCGATGCTGTTTACTCTGAACGCAACATGGACCTTTACAACACAAAACACCACAATTTATCGTTACGCTGAGGAACCAACTTGATCAGAATCACAGAGCATCCATCCTCACGTTGAGTTGAAATATGTGTCTGTTAGTATTGAATCTGGCCATATTAGTGTTGTTTAGCAGGTTTGGGGTCAGTTCTATTTAAACTGTCAATTCCAGAAGTTAACTAATATTCCAATTGCAATTTTGCTCATTGCTTTTCAATACAGAAAATTGGAATTTGGCATTTCAGTTTACTTGAAGTGAAATGGATTTTTTTTCCCAAACCAGGTGTTTACCACATTCTCAACCACTGTTTTTGCATCTAAAACTTAAGCTTTGATAGATATTCTGACTGTTTATTGTTTTTAATGGAAGGTGACCACTGTTCTGCGACTTGGACTGCAATGCTTGACCTCTCCCCTGATGACAACCCAATTACCAAACTGCCCCAAACACTAACTTCAGTCTGCTTGGATCTTGTTCTGTCTATCTCAATATATCTGTCCTTTATGATCAACATATGGTCATGCCATTTATTTTAGTCTAGAACGTGCATGGGGATTTTAATCTAGAATGTGAATGGGGATAGGTTCAGTCAAGGACAGAAATGTAGCGAAACTCTATTCAATGCTTTTCACTGATGTCTGTTTATGTGGTATGGACATCAGACTAAGCTTTGTTTGTTAATGAACAAAAAAAGTATATTTACTAGTTAGTAAGAGGGACTAGGACTGAACGTGTCATTGTTTCCTCTACAATAGGATAAAGCAATTGTCAATCAAGAAGGCTCATCGTCTTATGATTCGAAGCACATGTGATATTATTAGGGCCAGTCAGTTTACATTGTCAGGAAAAACTCCTGGCCCTGGTCTAAGTAGGATGGATGTTGAAGTGTGAAGTTGTAAGAGTTTACTAACCAGAGGTCCTGTGGTAAAGGACAGGCAGTGTTTCTGGAGCCCCCTGCTGGCATTCCTTGGTAAATACAGGAACTAAAAATGGAACTGCCGCCACATCCATTAGTCCTTTAGATATGGGTCAGTTGGCACCATAAGAGTTGGCACCATAACTATCAGCCAGTCACCTTCAGCTTTGGGGTATTAATATTTTAACTTATTTGGGGTTTTATTCAAATGCTTTTTTTGTAGAAAGTGCACTACATTGTTGCCAATACCTTAAAAAAATAACTGTTCAGAGTTCCCAAGCTAGAGAATGCTAAAGCAGTTTGTGCCATCAACACAAGGATAACATGATATCGCCTACCAACTAATCACTCCTCTCTATATAAATAATGTTTGTTAATTAACTGAGTGAATGTATGTGCATCAGACTACAGTTGATACTTCTGGTTCCTTTGTGTACGTGTGAATGAAACCTGGGTCATGTTATTTGGCACAAAATGGAAGAAAATTGACAAACAGGAAGGGACTTTTTTGTTGTTGCTGAAAAACATTGTGCCCTAATGAACGCCACTCTGGTGAGGGACACAGTTTGTTTGCTGTTATTGTTGGATCAGTCACTCTGTTCTACCCTACAACAGTAAAGTAATATTTTCAACAACTGTCCTAACTGTTCTGCTCTTTTATAAAAATGTGTGTCCTCTTCTGTTGTTTTAAAGCTAGTCTACTATTGCTAGGTTTTTCACTGTCTTCTGAACAAAAAAAAGACTTCAAAATGTTGCCAAATAAATGCTTTTTTCTTTGTAATATTGGTGTGGTCCTCTTAAAGTAAAATTGCCAATACAGTGTGTAAAATGTATTTGATTTAACCAAATGGGAGTAGACAATATTTCCTTTTGATGTACTTTTTTTTAATGTATATTTGGAAATGCATACTAGTATTCCAGTACTTGATAAACCTCTCAACTGTGTTTCTGATTGCATGCATGTGCAGTAGCCTACAGTTACCCTCCTAGTGTAAGTAAAGTAATGGTTTGCATCATGTCGTCATGGACCAGGGAAGCAAAAATACCATACGGTGGGTGTCCTTAGCTGGTAATTTGCTGTTATTTCGATGGATACATGTCACGTGTTATGATGGTGCAAAAAAAACAGGGCTAATCTAGCAAACCTGATTTGAATAATTAGCTGGTTGATAAACTGAATCTGGTTAGTTACACCTGGGGTTGGATTGAAAACCTACAGGAGGTTAGCGCTCCACGAACGGGGGCCAGAGAGCCCTGGCATGCTCCGGTACTTTGGTGACTAAGAAAGTAATTTTTTTAACCTCCCACTTTGGGCTGGACGTGTCAATGTGTAGTTCATACTTGTTTAATTTATGAGTAGAATTACTGTTGTACCTCAATTAGCCATGAAATCCTTAGTTTGAAAGTGACTGTTTTCTTAAAGCTGTGTCGTGCCATTTTCCCTACATTTCCCCCCACGGGGAAGCCAACAAGCTTGAGCCAATGAGCTTCAGCCTCTCGCATTTGAGTGACAGCTAGCAAGAGGCCTGCCCAGTGTTACCCAAGATGGCGTAGCAGTCGGACGTGTGTTTGTCTTGTCTTGTCCCGTGTAAATAGTCCTCGTATTTTTCGTATACATTTCGTATATATTTTAATTTCACTTTCCATCTAGGAACTGAATATACATTCCTACATTCCGCCTCACCCAATGTGGTACGGACCTGCTATTTTTTATACTTTAGAACCGTAACCCCAATCAGAAGCTAGCCAGATAACTAGCTACTAGCTAGTAGTCAGTTAGCCACTGCTGCGGTCTTCACCCTTAACTCGACACAGCCAGCTTCAGCTCGGGCCAATACCTGCCAGTCTGCAAGCGCGATATCAACCCAGAGCATATAGGACTGCTTTTTCTCTACCACATCACCGGATTCCTGACGCAAGCTCTGGACAATTACACCGTATCATCACAGCTAGCTAGCTGCAACCGAGTGGCTACTATTGGCTAACACCTCTGTCCCGAAGCAAGCACCAGTTAGCCTTGAGCTAGCCTCGAGCTAGGCCCATCTGCCGGCTAGCCGAAGAGGTCTACCAGCGAATTCTTGGGCTACAATACCTCTTTTGCCAATTGGACTGGACCTTTTTTTGCCGACACAGAGCCCTGCCAATCCATCACAACTGGTCTAAATCAGCTACAAGCTAATTTAGCCATTTTTTGCCGCTGCTAGCAGCTTTTACCTTCTGCACAGACACCAGCCCTGTTATTAGCCTGGATATTACTCACCAATTTACCAGCATCGGACTGTCTCTCGACAACAACGCCGGATTCCTGCCGTAATCCCTGAGCCACTACTTCTGATCCTCACAGCTAGCTTGCAGCTAGCGCAGCTAGCGCCACTGCCACGAAGCTAGCACCAGTTAGCAAACACAATTCTACAATTCACAACCTCTCTTTCGCCATCGCCATCCGGCTTGGATTCTCTGTCGACACGACCACGTCTGAGCAGACCCCCTCCGTCTGAGCAGACCACCCCCCGGGCTACTAACTTTAAACGCCGCGTGCTAGCTTAGTGGAGGCCTCCCTGCTCCATCTACGGCTGCCCCCTGGACACTATGATCACTTGGCTACATAGCTGATGCCTGCTTGACTGTCCATTAATTCACGGTACTCCATTCTGTTTATTTGTGTTTTATCTGTCGGCTCTGTGCTTTAACTCAGGATCTGTGTGTAGTTAATCCGACCCTCTCTGCCTAGTCGTCGCCATTTTTACCTGTTGTTGCTGTGTTAGACTAGCACCCTGTTATTGCTGCTGTTATCTTACCTGTTGTTTTAGCTAGCTCTCCCAATCAAGACCTGCAATCACTTTATGCCTTATTGTATGTCTCTCTCAAATATCAATATGCCTTGCATACTGTTGTTCAGGCTAGTTATCATTATCATTGTTTTGGTTTGCAATGGACCCCGTAGTTCCACTCTCCGTACCTCTGATACCTCCTTTGTCCCACCCCCCACACATGCGGTGACCTCACCCATTGAGACCAGCATGTCCAGAGATACAACCTCTCTTATCATCACCCAGTGCCTGGGCTTGCATCCGCTGTACCCGTGCCCCACCATACCCCTGTCTGCACATTATGCCCAGAATCTATTCTACCACGCCCATAAATCTGCTCCTTTTATTCTTTGTCCCCAACGCTCTAGGCGACCAGTTTTGATAGCCTTTAGCCGCACCCTCATCCTACTACTCCTCTGTTCCTCGGGTGATGTGGAGGTAAACCCAGGCCCTGCATGTCCCCAGTCACCCTCATTTGTTGACTTCTGTGATCGAAAAAGCCTTGGCCTCATGCATGTCAACATCAGAAGCCTCATCCCTAAGTGTGCCTTACTCACCGCTTTAGCACACTCTGCCAACCCTGATGTCCTTGCCGTGTCCGAATCCTGGCTTAGGAAGGCCACCAAAAATTCTGGGATTTCCATACCCAACTATAACACTTTCCGTCAAGATAGAACTGCCAAAGGGGGAGGAGTTGCAATCTACTGCAGAGATAGCCTGCAAAGTTCTGTCATACTTTCCAGGTCTATGCCCAAACAGTTCGAACTTCTAATTTTAAAAATTAATCTCTCCAGAAATAAGTCTCTCACTGTTGCCGCCTGCTACCGACCCCCCTCAGCTCCCAGCTGTGCCCTGGACACCATCTGTGAATTGATCACTCCCCATCTAGCTTCAGAGTTTGTTCTGTTAGGTGACCTAAACTGGGATATGCTTAACACCCCGGCAGTCCTACAATCCAAGCTTGATGCCCTCAATCTCACACAAATCATCAAGGAACCCACCAGGTACAACCCTAAATCCGTAAACATGGGCACCCTAATAGACATTATCCTGACCAACCTGCCCTCCAAATACACCTCTGCTGTCTTCAATCAAGATCTCAGCGATCACTGCCTCATTGCCTGTATCCGCCACGGGTCCGCGGTCAAACGACCACCCCTCATCACTGTCAAACGCTCCCTAAAACACTTCTGCGAGCAGGCCTTTCTAATCGACCTGGCCCGGGTACCCTGGAAGGATATTGACCTCATCCCGTCAGTTGAGGATGCCTGGTCATTCTTTAAAAGTTACTTCCTCACCATATTAGACAAGCATGCTCCGTTCAAAAAATGCAGAACCAAGAACAGATATAGCCCTTGGTTCACTCCAGACCTGACTGCCCTCGACCAGCACAAAAACATCCTGTGGCGAACTGCAATAGCATCGAAGAGCCCCCGCGATATGCAACTGTTCAGGGAAGTCAGGAACCAATACACGCAGTCAGTCAGGAAAGCAAAGGCCAGCTTTTTCAAGCAGAAATTTGCATCCTGAAGCTCTAACTCCAAAAAGTTCTGGGATACTGTAAAGTCCATGGAAAACAAGAGCACCTCCTCCCAGCTGCCCACTGCACTGAGGCTAGGTAACACGGTCACCACTGATAAGTCCGTGATAATCGAAAACTTCAACAAACATTTCTCAATGGCTGGCCATGCCTTCCTCCTGGCGACTCCAACCTTGGCCAACAGCCCCGCCCCCCCCGCTGCTACTCGCCCAAGCCTCCCCAGCTTCTCCTTTACCCATATCCAGATAGCAGATGTTCTGAAAGAGCTGGAAAACCTGGACCCATACAAATCAGCTGGGCTTGACAATCTGGACCCCCTATTTCTGAAACTGTCCGCCGCCATTGTCGCACCCCCTATTACCAGCCTGTTCAACCTCTCCTTCGTATCATCTGAGATCCCCAAGGATTGGAAAGCTGCCGCGGTCATCCCCCTCTTCAAAGGGGGAGACACCCTGGACCCAAACTGTTACAGACCTATATCCATCCTGCCCTGCCTATCTAAGGTCTTCGAAAGCCAAGTCAACAAACAGATCACTGACCATCTCGAATCCCACCGTACCTTCTCCGCTGTGCAATCCGGTTTCCGAGCCGGTCACGGGTGCACCTCAGCCACGCTCAAGGTACTAAACGATATCATAACCGCCATCGATAAAAGACATTACTGTGCAGCCGTCTTCATCGACCTGGCCAAGGCTTTCGACTCTGTCAATCACCATATTCTTATCGGCAGACTCAGTAGCCTCGGTTTTTCTAATGACTGCCTTGCCTGGTTCACCAACTACTTTGCAGACAGAGTTCAGTGTGTCAAATCGGAGGGCATGTTGTCCGGTCCTCTGGCAGTGTCTATGGGGGTACCACAGGGTTCAATTCTCGGGCCGACTCTTTTCTCTGTATACATCAATGATGTTGCTCTTGCTGCGGGCGATTCCCTGATCCACCTCTACGCAGACGACACCATTCTATATACTTCCGGCCCTTCCTTGGACACTGTGCTATCTAACCTCCAAACGAGCTTCAATGCCATACAACACTCCTTCCGTGGCCTCCAACTGCTCTTAAACGCTAGTAAAACCAAATGCATGCTTTTCAACCGTTCGCTGCCTGCACCCGCACGCCCGACTAGCATCACCACCCTGGACGGTTCCGACCTAGAATATGTGGACATCTATAAGTACCTAGGTGTCTGGCTAGACTGCAAACTCTCCTTCCAGACTCATATCAAACATCTCCAATCCAAAATCAAATCAAGAATCGGCTTTCTATTCCGCAACAAAGCCTCCTTCACTCACGCCGCCAAACTTACACTAGTAAAACTGACTATCCTACCGATCCTCGACTTCGGCGATGTCATCTACAAAATAGCTTCCAATACTCTACTCAGCAAACTGGATGCAGTTTATCACAGTGCCATTCGTTTTGTTACTAAAGCACCTTATACGACCCACCACTGCGACCTGTATGCCCTAGTCGGCTGGCCCTCGCTACATGTTCGTCGTCAGACCCACTGGCTCCAGGTCATCTACAAGGCTATGCTAGGTAAAGTGCCGCCTTATCTCAGTTCACTGGTCACGATGGCTACACCCACCCGCAGCACGCGCGCCAGCAGGTGTATCTCACTGATCATCCCTAAAGCCAAAACCTCATTTGGACGCCTTTCCTTCCAGTTCTCTGCTGCCTGCGACTGGAACGAATTGCAAAAATCTCTGAAGTTGGAGACTTTTATCTCCCTCAACAACTTTAAAAATCTGCTATCCGAGCAGCTAACCGATCGCTGCAGCTGTACATAGTCCATCTGTAAACTACCCACCCAATTTACCTACCTCACCCCCCATACTGCTTTTATTTATTTACTTTTCTGCTCTTTTGCACACCAGTATCTCTTCTTGCACATGATCATCTGATGATTTATCACTCCAGTGTTAATCTGCTAAATTGTAATTATTCGATTTATTGCCTACCTCATGCCTTTTGCACACATTGTATATAGATTGTCTTTTTTTTCTACCATGTTATTGACTTGTTTATTGTTTACTCCATGTGTAACTCTGTGTTGTCTGTTCACACTGCTATGCTTTATCTTGGCCAGGTCGCAGTTGCAAATGAGAACTTGTTCTCAACTAGCCTACCTGGTTAAATAAAGGTGAAATAAAAAAATAAAATAAAAATGAAGTTGTAGGGCGGGCCCAACGGCTCAGTGGACAAAGCAGAGAGCCCAAATGACATGGTGGACATTTCTGCACATATGTGACGTAGTATGCAATTGTCGGGGACCACTTTTGTCTCGTGAGTGCTACTTTCAGAACTGGCTAAAAAGTATACAAGAGTACCAAATAATCTCTTTAAAAGCTGAAAATATTGTAGCCATTAAGCATTTATGTTATGTTAGTTTATACTTGCTTGTTTCATTACAGTCATAAAGCATACAGATGTTATTAAGATATTGCCCCGGAGTTAACAGAAAGAGTTATTAGGGCCCTTGGCTTGACAGCTCAATACCCCTAAGACTGCAAGCCTTACAGCTCTATATCAATAGCTAGCTTGATATTCCAACCAAGTCTATCTAGATTTTGATGGTTATATTGTTAAGATTTTCAGGTGAATTTTTTATTAACTAATACTTATTTTTATTCGGATTTAGCTGGCTTTAGACTGGCATGCGCTGTCTAGCTAGCTAGCTTGCTTATATATATCAATTTGAATGATTATGTTGGTAAATAAAAGTGCATTCATTTCGGGAGATGTTTTAACAAACATTTATTCAGATACGGTATCTTCTCAATTTTACCAATATTTCGGGACCGGTGGATCTTTTTTCTTTCTCTTACCGGCTAGTTCGTTCGCTCCCTGATAAATTCCGTTCTAGTTTTGGGCATATTCGAACATGTGAAGGAGGAGAGGATTGGGGAAAATAGCGGGTGCTTGGGCTGCTCGGATGATCTGTTAAAGGATATTTCATCTCAACCTCACATGTAAGCCATGCACATGTGGATAATATTGTAACAACTGAGCATATTTCCATGAAACTTTGAACACCAGAAGGTTAACTGGCTAGGCGTTATAGCGCTCCTTCTTGCCTTCCACGTTCACATTGCCGACTCAAAAAAGTGACCGGACGGCGCGACAACTCGTGGGCTAGCTAGCTGGTTTGAAAACACAAGTTTTGCTAGCTACATCCGGAATTTCAAACATAATAAATACTGGACTTTGAACCCCAAGACTTTGGTAATTTTCCTAAACATATGAGAATAAAATTGCAACTTACACAGTTTTATTGTTAGTAAGAGAGGAAGAGGTGGTTATATACACACTGAGTATACAAAACATTAAGAACACCTGCTCTTTCCATGACATAGACTGACCAGGTGAAGGAAAAAGGAAACCGCACACTGCTCTTGATAGTATCACCGATATTTAATAAGCTTACGTATCGGCCACACGGCCTTCGTCAGAGCTTTTGGGATTTTTTGAAAGTTGCACCCTTATGTAGACCTGGCCCCACCCACATCCGTTCTACACATCGAAGGGGGTTGGAGGCAAAGGAAAATAAATAAGTGCTACCAAATATAACAATGTGCATTTCATAAATATTACAAAAGTGTATAAAGTTGTGAACATTACGGAGTGTTCTGTAGCTTTAGCGGGTCTTTTTTGTAGCAGTTCATCTCGACATTGTTTCCAAAAGGACTTAATGATGAAATGCCTTTGTATGTTATGCTGTGAATTGGAACATGAAATGTGTGTCTCTTGTAGATTATTCTGACGTTTTTCATATGATGTACCCAATGACTAATGAACTTGCTATGTCCTCATTGAGATTATACAGAAGTGTTCAATACGCCTTATTTATACACTTTTGTAATATTTATGAAATGCACATTGTTATATTTGGTAGCACTTATTTATTTTCCTTTGCCTCCAACCCCCTTCGATGTGTAGAACGGATGTGGGTGGGGCCAGGTCTACATAAGGGTGCAACTTTCAAAAAATCCCAAAAGCTCTGACGAAGGCCGTGTGGCCGATACGTAAGCTTATTAAATATCGGTGATACTATCAAGAGCAGTGTGCGGTTTCCTTTTTCCTTCACCTGGTCAGTCTATGTCATGCACCTGCAAATAAGATTGCTCAGATGTGCGAGTGCCTTTTTGAATTTGTATAGACTGACCAGGTGAAAGCTATGATCTTTATTGATGTCTACTACCATTTTTAAGCCTTGAGGCAATTGAGACATGGATTGTGTTTGTGTGCCATTCAGAGGGTGAATGGGTAAGACAAAAGATAAGTGCCTTTGAACCGGGTATGATAGTAGGTGGCAGGCACACCAGTTTGAGTGTGTCAAGAACTGCGACGTTGCTGGGTTTTTTCACACTCAACAGTTTCCCGTGTGTATCAAGAATGGTCCACCACCCAAATGAAATCCAGCCAACTTGACACAACTGTGGGAAACATTGGAGTCAACATGGGCCAGCATCCCTGTGGAAAGCTTTCGACACCTTGTAGAGTCCATGACCTGACGGATTGAGGCTGTTCTGAGGGCAAAAGGGGAGTGGGGTGCAACTCAATATTAGGAAGGTGTTCTGAGTTACAGTTCATATAAAGAAATCAACCAATTGAAATAAATTCATTAGGCCCTAATCTATTGAGTTAACATGACTGGGCAGGGACGCAGCCAGGGGTGGGCCTGGGAGGGCATAGGCCAACCCACTCGGTTGCCAGGCCCAGCCAATCAGAATGAGTTTTTGCCCACAAAAGTGCTTTATTACAGACAGAAATGCTCCTCAGTTTCATTAGCTGTCCGGCTGGCTGGTCTCAGACAATCCAGCTGGTGTGGAGGTCCTGAGCTGGTGTGGTTACACGTGGTCTGCGGTTGTGAGGTCGGTTGGACGTACTGCCAAATTCTCTAAAATGAAGTTGGAGTCAGCTTATGGTAGGGAAATGAACATTCAATTCTCTGGCAACAGCTCTGGTAGACATTCCTGCAGTCAGCATGCCAATTGTACGCTCCCTCAGAACTTGACACATCTGTGGCATTGTGTTGTGACAAAACTGCACATTTTATAGTGACCTTTTATTGTCCCCAGCACAAGGTGCACCTGTATAATGATCATGCTGTTTAATCAGCTTCTTGATATGCCACACCTGTCAGGTGGATGGATTATCTTGGCAAAGCAGAAATGCTCATTAACAGGGACGTAAACAAATGTTTGCACAAAATGTGAGAGAAATCAGCTTTTTGTGCATATGGAAATTCTGGGATCTTTTATTTCAGTTCATGAAACATGGGACCAACACTTTACATGTAACATTTATAATTTTGTTCAGGTTAGTTTAGTTAAAAATTTGACCTATTTATGAGGGCTATACATCCAGTAGCGCTCTTTTCTACTCTTTGAAAACTGACATCCAGATTCATCCTGCTGTTCAGCAGGGATGTGCAAAATAAAACAATACCATAAAGATCAATGTACAGTATCAAAATAAACAAAATACATATTGTATTTTCTGATTTAGGTTTTCCGAACAGCAACACCATTCTCAGTAACAGTTACAAAAATGTTTTACTTGCTATGACTGTGATGTTGTTTAACTACCTTAGTTGAGCAAGTCACTCTGGATAAGTGTGTCTGCTAAATGACCGAAATATAAATTTATATGTGAAAAAGAACATACCAAAATGAACTGCAAAATACACTGGGTATTATTATTGGCCTTGTTTTCTGGGCAGAGCTCATTAGAATTATACTCAGCATGCTTTGCAGTTGTACATTTTTACATTCACATTTTAGTCATTTAGCAAATTATCTTACAATTAAAGTGATTGAAGGGAGCTTGGGTGAGTTAGAAGGGGAGTTTTGTGATTTGGTGGTTAAAACCGTAGAGAAGAGGTTACCACTTACAAATAAGTGCATTCATCTCAAGCTAGCTAGGTGAAACAACATCGCATCAAGTACATTTTAACCCAACAAAGTATTTATCAAAATATGTTACATTTATGTATAGTTAATTTAGCAGATGCTCTTATCACACCATAGTGCGATCAGACTGCTGATACCAGTGTAGGGTGAAAGGGAGGCCACAAAATGTGAACATCTTGATAAAATGGTATGAAAAGGTATTTTGAAAATACTAATTATAGTGTTTTGAAAATACAAAAAAAAATTGATTGGAGTGAAAATACATTTCCCTGAAGTAATTCATATCCACATTTCAAATACCTATAACAGAAATACTCCCCATCACTGGTAATGTGAATGCTGGTTTTACCAGTAGACTTGTGTTTATTTTATTTAACCAAGTAAGTTGACTGAGAATGCATTTTCATATTGTCTGGTGGCTGATTAGTTTAGGTGGCTCTAGGCTTATTACCCTCCCTGACATCCAGCTCTGATACATATTTTTCTTATGCCCCTCTTAAGCACACAGATTAGGTGTTATGTTAAACTCAAAGCTTACTTATTTAGAAATGTATGAAAAGGGCAAACTGAGGAAGGCTAATGACCAATGCAGTGTCATCAGCACACTCCAAAGCCTTTTATCATTCCACAGAGTGGCTCGTCCTCTATAACCCTCGTTATATTTAAGCTAATGTTGGGGATGAGTAATGGTCAGTGATAAAGCACCCTCAGTCATTTTACTACACAGAAAGAGAAACAGACTCAGTGTAATTGCTCTGGAACAAAACATAAATATAATGGACATAAAAGGACATTTTATTAGGGCACCCCACTATCGGCCTACTATTGGATGTTGGGGGGGGGTATAGTTGTTGGCCACAAGGTGGCGGTCACACCATTAATAACTTTACATGTCTGTTTGTATTCAATGTTCTCTTCTAGTCCTGATAATAGGATGGACGTGTCCATACCGCTGATTCGCCCTTTTCATATAGCCAGTAAATTATGTTTGATTGCACAGTACAAGAGACTCTTGTCAGTAAGACAAATTTCTATTTGAGTAATTGTCTCTTTGTAGATGACTGATGATGTATGGTGGATCCCCACGCAAACAAACCCCACATTGTGTAAAGGCCTGGATCCACATAGTGAGATGGGATAGACTAAAGGAGATATGAGCGAAATGGCGGTGGCAGAGGTTTAAGTAAGTGAGGCTTTATATACAGACGTAGGATCTTCATTTTATCACCCTGTTGCAGGAGAACTTTCCTGTAATGCAGGAAATTAAAAACGTGGGAGTGTATTTGAGTTTTAAAAAGGCTTCAGAAGTTTGTAATTTTCACTTTGAAATTTCAGATTAGATTTTTCCTTATGAAAAATGTATGAACCTCTACAGAAATGTCCATAAATTAGAATCTACATAATAATTCACATTTCCTGTTGCTGCAGGATTATTTTCCTACTCTAGCAAATTGGCTCAAATTAAGATCCTACACCTTGCTTGAGAGTAGGCCTATCATTTTAGTACCTTATATGGCTGGTTTAATAGACCCAGATAGCCCGGAGTTTGGTGCCAGGACAACAACCTCTTCCTCAAAGTCAGCAAGACAAAGGAGCTGATCATGGACTACAGGAAACGGTGGTCCGAGCACGCCCCCATTCACATCGATGGAGCTGTAGTGGAGCAGGTCAAGAGCTTCAAGTTCCTCAGTGTCCACATCACTAAGGATCTATCATGGTCCAAACACATCGACACAGTCATGAAGAGGGCACAACAATGCCTCTTACCCCAGAGGAGGCTAAAAAATGTGGCATGGG